>NC_134357.1:180649309-180949309 GCF_048569485.1 Anomaloglossus baeobatrachus
ATCTGATCGGTTTGCTGGAAGGCAGAGCGATCAGATGATGTGTCAGGATCAAGTGCCTGAATCACATCACACATCAGCTGATTGTATAAAAGCCGATTATACAATCAGCTGATGCATCGGTGCAAAAAAAAAAAAATAAATAAATACTCACTTATGTGCTGATTACCGGCAGCTCCTGCAGCGATGGGAGTCTGATCCTGTCCGATCGCTGCAGCAGCTGCCGGTAATCAGGGATGAAGTCTCCTGACGCATCCGCTGATACCGGCCGGGCGCCCGCGTCACCGCGATACTTACGATCACCTGATGCGTCAGGTGACTGCATCAGGTGATCCATCGCCAGGTCCTGCATCCATCGGAGCTTTCCCGGCCGTCTGCACACAGCCGGAGCGGCGATACCGTGAGAGGAGATGGGAGCGGGCATAGCACCGGGAGGCTGCAGACAGGTGAGTATAACTTGTTTTTTTTTTTTTTCTACTGTTAACTTTTGTTTTCGCAGCCGCTTCCACCTCCTGCCCAGACATGGCGCTGCACGGCAGCAGATATGCACAGGACGGGAGATGGAAGCGACGGTGACGGTACCGGGAGGATTCATGCTTCTGTATATACTGACAGAAGGAATCCTCTTCCTGTACACGTCACTTTACTACCCACCTCCTGCGTTTATAGCTGCGTTTTTGGTCTTAGAAACGCACCAAAACGCACCAAAACGCAGCTATTTGCGTTTCTCATTGCGTCTTTCAACATCCCATTGAACTCAATGGATGAAAAGCGCAGTGAAAAACGCGGGAATAATTGACATGCTGCGCTTTTGTGGTCACCACAAAAACGCAGCTGAAAAAAAACGCTGTGTGGGGACAGCAAAAATGAAAACTCATAGACTTTGCTGGGGAAGCAAAGTCATGCAGTTTTGAGGCCAAAAACGCACCCGAAAAACGCGCAAAAACGCCGAGAAAAACGCACTGTGTGCACATAGCCTAATATGTACTACTTCTGGAGACTCTATCTCCAACCTAACTGAAGTATACTAACCCCTGCTATAAATACTCACTTTCAGATGTTAGCAAATCTCCTGTCATCAACAACTCCTTACAGCACGTGGCTTTAAATAATCACTACTGTCCTAAGGTAATGACACCAAACCTTTCCAGAATACTCACACTGTGAAACCTTATACTAATACCATTCAGGTAACGTAATACACTTGCCCATCACCACACCATAGGTATGCAAATAGGTATACATATACCTATTACCCACTCATCTACATACGCTTTGTTCACAGGACTTGCTCTCTGTGACTACTATACAAAAGACAATACCCTGGGTTTCCTCTCCTTTATCTACACTTGCAGTATTCAGCTTGAAGAATTAGTTCTCTTCTTCTATGGAGGTATGCTGTTCACTTTTTACGCACTGAGGCTGTTGCACTCCATCTATAACCTGATATCCTTTGGGTAACTGTTGATATATATTGTACTGTCTTTTTCAAAGACTCAATCTCGACATGGAACTTTCTCTATTATGTATATATGTATATTGTCTGTATATAAGTGAATAATGTATTATATTATAAATAGTGATTACATTTGTTTTGCCATTCTTCAGGGTAATTTGGCGTGAAGAAGGCCTACGTTTAGGTCGAAACGTCCCCTCCACTTGAATTGTTCATAAATAAAATACAAAAAAATGTTTTGACTTTGAAAAAATGAATCTGTTGGTCTCTTTTTCTACCTTACCTTGAATGAGAGTGCAGTGTTTGAATTTGCATACTTGCTGTTGCATTGAACACTGATCAACACTTGGGCAGTGCTCATGCTACTTTCTAGCATGAGACTCAGTCCGATTTTACACTCGCAAGTGTGATTCCAGCCTAAGGCCTCCTTCACACATCCATGTCTCCAGTACATTTGACGTCCGTTTTCACACGTACCAAAGACACAAATACACGTAGACCCATTAAAATCAATGGGTTTGCGCACACGTGCGTGTTTTGCCATGGATTGTGTGTCCGTGTGGACCATACAAGTGTGCGTGTGCTCCACACGTAGACATGTCCGTTTTTTCTCTGGCAGCACGGGTGTCACACGGACCGCACAGAAGTTATCCGAGTGACATCAGTGTGGCAAGTACCGGAGAAAACACACGTGCCTGTGAAATAAAATGAATCTCTATACACACCTTTTCCAGCACTGCTGTTTCTGCCACTGCTGTCACTTGCTTCCGACCCCGGCTCAATAGTCTCATCGCATATGCATGGCACAGGGGACCAGAAGCAGCAACAACGAGGAGTCGGCAGGGCCAGAGATCGTAGATCAGCACCACGGACAGCAATATCAGGGACAGGTGAGCAGAAAGTTCCTTTTCTCCGTGTGTTATCATGGATAGCATACAACGAACACACGTGTGTGAATGTCATGGCTAGAGATGAGCGAACCGGTCCCGGTTCGGCTCGAGGCGGTTCGCCGAACGGGGGGTCTGGCTCGAGTTCGGCTCGTCGAACGTTCGACGAACCGAACTCGAGCCCATAGGAAACAATGGCAGGCAATCACAAACACAGTAAAACACCTAGAAAACACCCTGAAAGGTGTCCAAAAGGTGACAAACAACTCACAACATAACACAAACACATGGGAAAGTGACAAGGACATATACTCATGTGAAAACAAAACAGCTGGACAAGGAAAAAGAGGGAGACACACAGATATATGAGTATATGCAAAGAAACATCGATTCCATTATTGTGCAACTTGAGCCCTGCTCATTTTAGGCTTCCAATCTGGATAAATTGCCTGAGCTCGCCACGTACGCCTTGAGGATCTTGTCGTGTCCTGCAGCCAGCGTTCTCTCGGAACCTGTCTTCAGTGCTGCTGGGGGTCTGCTGGCAGATAAGCACACGTGTCTGTCCACTGACAATGTGGACCTGGCTCTCAGAGGACTTTTCTTCCCCTGGGTCAGCCAGGGGACGGGAAAGGCACGCGTATTTTTGAGAGTGCTTCATGCAAAGCATCTTTTTCTTTTTCAAAAGGGGGCTCAACCGATGCCAGTCAAGTGGGGTGTGTGTGGCCCAGTTAGTGGCAACGAGGGAGACTGTGGTTGGAGTCCCCTCGCTGTGTCTCTAAAAGAACCAAGATGAACAAGTCATGGCTCTCAGAGGACTTTTCTTCCCCTGGGTCAGCCAGGGGACGGGAAAGGCACGCGTATTTTTGAGAGTGCTTCATGCAAAGCATCTTTTTCTTTTTCAAAAGGGGGCTCAACCGATGCCAGTCAAGTGGGGTGTGTGTGGCCCAGTTAGTGGCAACGAGGGAGACTGTGGTTGGAGTCCCCTCGCTGTGTCTCTAAAAGAACCAAGATGAACAAGTCATGGCTCTCAGAGGACTTTTCTTCCCCTGGGTCAGCCAGGGGACGGGAAAGGCACGCGTATTTTTGAGAGTGCTTCATGCAAAGCATCTTTTTCTTTGTCAAAAGGGGGGCTCAACCGATGCCAGTCAAGTGGGGTGTGTGTGGCCCAGTTAGTGGCAACGAGGGAGACTGTGGTTGGAGTCCCCTCGCTGTGTCTCTAAAAGAACCAAGATGAACAAGTCATGGCTCTCAGAGGACTTTTCTTCCCCTGGGTCAGCCAGGGGACGGGAAAGGCACGCGTATTTTTGAGAGTGCTTCATGCAAAGCATCTTTTTCTTTTTCAAAAGGGGGCTCAACCGATGCCAGTCAAGTGGGGTGTGTGTGGCCCAGTTAGTGGCAACGAGGGAGACTGTGGTTGGAGTCCCCTCGCTGTGTCTCTAAAAGAACCAAGATGAACAAGTCATGGCTCTCAGAGGACTTTTCTTCCCCTGGGTCAGCCAGGGGACGGGAAAGGCACGCGTATTTTTGAGAGTGCTTCATGCAAAGCATCTTTTTCTTTTTCAAAAGGGGGCTCAACCGATGCCAGTCAAGTGGGGTGTGTGTGGCCCAGTTAGTGGCAACGAGGGAGACTGTGGTTGGAGTCCCCTCGCTGTGTTTTACATGCTTTTAGAAGGGCATGAAATGGCTTGGAGGTTGACTTTCATCATATGCAAACTGTTGGCTACCAAAATGCTGCCTTTCCAACAACTGTGGTTATAGGCAATGAGGAACATACTGATGAAGATGAGACGCAGATACCCGATTGGGATGACAACTTAAATATTCGGTCAGGGCAAGAAGAAACTCGGTCTGAGGGGTAGGGGAGTGCAAACACAACAATTGATGATTAAGTTCTAGATCACACCTACTGTCAACCCACAGTCAGACACTCGAGGAGGTCAACAGAGGCGGTGGAGGAGGATGCAACCGACGTCGAAGTAACCTGGCGCCTTCCTGGACACAGTCGGAGCACTGGTAGCACGTCTACAACTGCATCCTCAGCCACCACTCTGCCTCTGAGCATTATTCGGGGTGGATCAACAGGTCGCATGGCCTCTAAGCCTTGCCTAGCCAGGTCCTTTTTTGACATAGAAAAAGATCGCCCAAATTATGTGATCTGTAAAATTTGTCATGGTTCTCTTAGTAGAGGTCAAAACCTCAGCAGTTTGACAACTTCTTCCATGAATCGTCACATGAATAAATATCATATGGCCCGATGGGAAGCTCACCGTGCTGCAATGCGGCCTAGCGGAGCGAACCATCCACCGCCTGCCCCTTCCAGTGCATCCGCGCGCTCGTCATCTTCTAGGACTGTGGGGACAGCTGTCACACCTGTTTTTCCACCCACAACTTCCACCACTGTAACCGCAACAGGCAGTTTGCTTGGTAGGTCGTCAGTTGGTTTGGAAGGGGAAACAAGTGAGTGTGTACAGCTCTCTCAGACATCGATAGCACCAACTTTGGATGAAGGCAACATCATGTCTCCGCCTGCACTTTCCTCACAAAGCTGCATTTTTCCAGGGACACCCGACTCAACACCGTCTACACACAGCAGCCAGATCTCTGTCCCTCAGATGTGGTCAAATAAAAGGCCACTTCCTGCGACCCATGACAAAGCGAAGAGGTTGACTCTATCCCTCTGTAAGCTGTTGACTACAGAAATGCTGCCTTTCCGCCTAGTGGACACACAGGATTTTAGAGACCTTATGTCTGTCGCTGTGCCCCAGTACCAGATGCCTAGTCGCCACTACTTCTCTAAGAAAGGTGTGCCCGCGCTACACCAGCATGTCGCACACAACATCACCGCTTCCTTGAGAAACTCTGTGTGTGAACGGGTGCATTTCACCACCGATACTTGGACCAGTAAGCATGGACAGGGACGTTACATGTCGCTGACTGGCCACTGGGTAACTATGGTGATAGATGGTGAAGGGTCTGCTGCACAAGTCTTGCCGTCCCCACGACTTGTGTGTCAATCCTCTGTCTGTCCAAGTTCCGCCACTGCTTCTGCATCCTCCACCTCATCTGGGTCCTCCACCTCCGCCCCAAGCCTGCCTGGTCAGGCCACCAGCGTTCTCACTGCGCAGAAGGAATCACGCACCCCTCATTACTATGCTGGTAGCAGAGCGCAACGGCATCAGGCGGTCTTTAGCTTGACATGTCTTTGAAATAGGAGTCACACAGCGACTGAGTTGTGGGCAGCTCTGGAGACTGATTTTGATAAATGGTTGTCTCCACTCAACCTGCAGCCTGGTAAGGCCGTGTGCGACAATGCTGCAAACCTGGGTGCGGCCCTTCGCCTGGGCAAGGTGACACACGTGCCTTGTATGGCTCACGTGTTTAACCTTGTTGTCCAGCAATTTTTAACACACTATCCCGGCCTAGATGGCCTTCTGACCAGGGCACGGAAACTGTCTGCAGTGCTCACTTCCGCCGTTCAACCGCCGCACCTGAGCGACTTGCATCGCTCCAGAAGTCTTTCGGCCTGCCGGTTCATCGCCTGAAATGCGATGTGGCGACACGCTGGAATTCAACTCTCCACATGTTACAGCGACTGTGGCAGCACCGGCGAGCCCTGGTGCAATACGTCATGATGTATAGCCTGGGCCAACGAGATGCAGAAGTGGGGCAGATCACCCTGATGGAGTGATCTCAGATCAAGGACCTATGCACCCTTCTGCACAGTTTCGACATGGCGACGAATATGTTTAGCGCTGACAATGCCATTATCAGCATGACGATTACAGTCATTTACATGCTGGAGCACACGCTAAACACTATTCGTAGTCAGGGGGTGGGACAACAGGAAGGGGAGGAACTACAGGAGGATTCATATGCGCAAGACACAACAACATCACCAAGGTCCAGACGTTCATCATCACCAACGCGGCAGGCATGGGACCATGGGGGACAGGGATCAACAAGGGCGCATGGTAGCAGGTGAGATGTTGAGGAAGGTGCAGGAGGACATGAAGATATGGAGGACGAACTGTCCATGGACATGGAAGACTCAGCAGATGAGGGGGACCTTGGTCAAATTTCAGTTGAAAGAGGTTGGGGGGAGATGACAGAGGAAGAAAGAACGGTTAGCACCTCTATGCCACAAACACAGCGTGGACTTGGTGCGCATGGCTGCGCAAGACACATGAGTGCCTTCTTGTTGCACTACCTCCAACATGACCCTCGTATTGTCAAAATTAGAAGTGATGATGACTACTGGCTTGCCACACTATTAGATCCCCGGGACAAGTCCAAATTTTGTGACATAATTCCACCCATAGAAAGGGACGCACGTATGCAGGAGTATCAGCAGAAGCTGTTACTCGATCTTAGCTCGGCTTTTCCACCAAACAACCGTGCAGGTGAAGGGAGTGATTCTCCCAGTTGTAACTTGACAAACATGGGACGGCCTCGTCATCTTCAACAGTCTACCCGTACCAGTAGGACCGTATCTGGTGCTGGTAACAGCAATTTTATGGAATCTTTTCATAATTTTTTTAGACCCTCCTTTGCAAGGCCACCAGAGACAACAAGTCTGACACATAGTCAACGGATGGAGAGGATGATACAGGAGTATCTCCAAATGAACATCGATGCAATGACTTTGCAAATGGAGCCTTGCTCCTTTTGTGCTTCAAATCTAGAAAAATGTCAAGAGCTCTCCAGTTACGCCTCGAAGATTTTGTCGTGTCCAGCTGCCAGCGTTGTCTCTGAACGTGTCTTCAGTGCTGCTGGGTGTGTGCTGACAGATAAGCGCACGCGTCTGTCCAGTGACAATGTGGACAGACTGACGTTCATCAAAATGAACAAGTCATGGATCCAGAAGGAATTTACTACCCCTGTGTCATCCTGGGGAGAGTAAATGCTTGTGGATTTGGAATGTGCTTGATGCAAATCAAAACATCCTGTTTGCAACTAGGGCACAAGTGCTGCCACTGATAAGGTGTCTGTGTGGGGCACAATTTTTGGAAAAAAAGGGAGACTCCGCTTGGAGTAACCCTTGCTTGCTGTGTTTTTTAAAAATGATACAAGATGAACAGATCTGAAGGCAAGATGAAGCCAACATCATGTCTCCGCCTGCACTTTTCTCACAAACCTGCATTTTTCCAGGGACACCCTACTCAACACCGTCTACAGACAGCAGCCAGATCTCTGTCCCTCAGATGTGGTCAAATAAAAGGCCACTTACTGCGACCCATGACAAAGCTAAGTGGTTGACTCTATCCCTCTGTAAGCTGTTGGCTACCGAAATGCTGCCTTTACGCGTAGTGGACACACAGGATTTTACAGACCTTATGTCTGTCGCTGTGCCCCAGTACCAGATGCCCAATCACCACTGCTTCTCCAAGAAAAGCATGCCCGCGCTACACCGGCATGTCGCACACAACATCACCACTTCCTTGAGAAAATCTGTGTGCGACAGGGTGCATTTCAACACAGATACTTGGACCAGTAAGCATAGACAGGGTCAGTACATGTCACTGACTGGGCACTGGCAAACTATGGTGAGAGATGGAGAAGGGTCTGCTGTACAAGTCTTGCCGTCCCCACGAGTTGTTTCAATCCTTGTTCTGTATGTAGAAGTTAATACACTGCTTCTGCCTCTTCAACCTCGTGTGGGTCCTCTACCTTTGCGCAAACCCTGTGTGGTCAGGCCACCCTTCCTTGCAACTGCGCACAAGGACTACCACACACCTCCTTACTATGCTGGCAGCAGAGCTCAATGCCATCAGGCGGTCAAAGTTTTACTTTGAAATGTATGGGAAATGTGAGTCACACCGCTATTACAGAGAATAGTAGTCAGGCAGGGTCAAAACATTAATTGAGGAACAGGAACAGAATGGGACGGCCAGGACTTAATCAGAAAACAAGCAGAGGTGAAATGCGTATCGGCCAACAAGGTACATAAACAGCAAGCAGGAAAAGTAGTCAGGTAACAAGCACACAAAATCATAAAACTGAACTGGGGGTAAAATTAACCAGAGGTTCATAGCTATGTCTGGCAGTGGTCTGCAGACAGGATGGGCATAAAAAAGGGTGTGGTGTCTTCCCATTGGTTGTAGCTGAATGATGGTATTTCATCTGTGAGATACCCACCAGCTACATTCAGCCAGAGATTCTGCATCTGTCAAGGTAATGCAGCCCAGTGGGTGAGCATAACCTGCGTCCACCTGCGCCGCTGGCATCGACTACTCTCCCATCATCAGCACTATTCATGAAAGGAACACGTTGTCACCTGGCGACCGGAGTACAAATTGACGGAGCGGACTCCGTTGGTGACTTAACAGCCGTGTGCGGCAATGATGCAAACCTGGCTGCGGGCCATCCTCAGGGCAATGTGACACACGTGCCTTTTATGGCTCACGTGTTGATCCGAATTCTCCAGCAATTTTTAAAACACCATCACGGCCTACATGTCCTTGTGCAGCGGGCACGCTCGCTATGTGCTCACTTCCATCGTGCGCACACAGCAGCTCAACAACTTTCATCACTCCGGAAGTCTTAGGGTCTGGCAGTTAAACGCCGTAAATGCGATGTTCCGACACGCAGGAATTGGAATCTGCACATGTTGCAGCGTGTGTGGCAGCACCGCAGAGCCCTGCTGAAATACGGTAAGACATATAGCCTGGGATAAGTTGATCCAGAGGTGGTGCCGATCACGCTGCTGGAGTGGTGTCAGATCAAGGACCTATGCACCCTGCTACACAGTTTTGAAATGTCGACGAAGATGTTTAGCACTGGCAATGTCATTCTCAGCGTGACAATTCTGGTCATCTACATGATGGAGCACACTGTAATTATTATTCGGAGTCAGGTGTTGGGACAAGAGGAAGGGGAGGAAGTACAGGAGGAGTCATATGCGGAAGGGATAACAAGATCTACGAGGTCCAGATGGTCAGCGGCACCTATGCGGCAGTCATGGTGAGGGAGAGGGATTAACAAGGGCGCATAGTATCAGCAAAAAGTGTTGATGAAAGTGCAGGAGCCCATGAAGAAATGGAGGACGAACTGGCGATGGGCATGGAAGACTCAGCAGATGAGTGAGAGCTTGCTCACATTTCGGTTGTGCGAGGTTGTGGGTAGAGGGCAGAGGAAGGATGCACGATTCTCACCTCTCTGCCACCAACACACCAAGGACTTGGTCCTCCTGGATGCACAAGACACATGAGCGCCTTCTTGCTGCACTACCTACATGACCCTCGGATTGTATGAATTTGAAGTAATCCTGAATACTGGGTTGCCACACTGTTAGATCCCCGGTACAAGACAAAATTTGGCGAACTAATTCCTGCCATAGAAATAGACGCACGTATACAGGAGTATCTGCAGAATGTGGTACGCAATCTTAGATCTACTTTTCCACTAAACACCAGTGCTGCACAGAGTGAATCTCAACACTTTGTCATGGATAGGAGGAAATGGTCTTTTACTTGTCCACATCGGAGGGACCGAGGGATGGCTGCTGTGCTGAGATGGCGTTGAGTACGGTGTCCCTGCACAGTTGCACTTTTGGTCATATCCCAAAATGAGTTGAAAAAGGACAGATGCTGTTGGAAAGGGGAACAGGTGTGTTGGAAAGGGGAAAAAAATTTGGGTCCGTGGATTTGGTGGTTAAACAACTGTAACATTTGCTGAAGAAACAACATCTGTTACAGTGGGACTGGCAGATTTGGATAAAGTGGTATATAATCTGTGACCGCTATATAACAAAAATTAATAAGAAAAGAAAGAGAAAGGTATATATCACCTTCAGCAGTCAGTGTCCACCGTGCTCCCAGTTGGAAAAGGAGAGGTTGGCAACTTGAAGGTTTGGTGGAGGATACAGAGCTGTGTGGCTATGAAACTAATAGTAGCCTGAACCGAGTTAGACGCCATTCGGATCTGGAGACTGTGAGCCCTGTTAGCGTCACAGGGTCCACATGCCCACCCAGCCCAGGAACTCCCTGTTAACAACACAGGGGCCATTGAGTACGCTGACCGTGTGCGTAGGGGCCACACCTGTGGACAGCAGGCGCATCAGCAGCAGCAGGCCTGTTAATGCCACTGGGCTGCACAAGCAGGACTGTTAGGACAGGAGCTGGTCTTAACCGTTCTGCGTTACCAACTGTGGTGGTGGCCTGCATCCACCACCCTATCCCTGCCTACCTCTGGCCTAAAGCCGCAATGGGTTCAACACATGGAGGTGTGCTCTTTCGGAGCATAATAGAAGACTGCGCACCTCCTTGTTGGCTCCAGCCCCTTTTATAACCTGGGTCCGCCCCAAACCAGGGTGAACCACAATGCACCTCCTGGAGACAAAAGCAGAGTGACACGTCATGAGTGGCATAACTAGCGTCCTATTTGGAAACGCAACTTCAATGATGACCTCATGGCTGCCATGACCCAAACACCTCACCAGTCATCGTCTGACCATCAATAATGCGGTGACAAGTCATAGGTGTGGGCCTCTGCAAGCCATTTGGGAGGACACCTGATGCCCTGTGGTCTATATGGGACCCCCACATCAGGGCCAGGGCCAAAGAGTTCATTACCGGACCTAGTCTCTGATGCAGGAAGTGCCTGAGCATGCTCAGTAGCATGAAATACAGTCTCTGAAAAAAGACTATCAGCTTTAGCATGGTGTCTAGGCACAAAACAGGACTTAGACCCGGCACAGAATGCAAGCACCTGTGCAAAGAGGCTTTTCACACTTAGTGTGGGAGCATGCGCTGTATCCCGAAATGAAGACTTAGCGTCAGGAATGGCACAGTCAGGCTGAGCATACTCACTAGGCGAAACACTGTAATTATGCTGCAGCTGGGGTACATCGGCACACGCATGCGCACTAGCTGCCTCTCCACACTTAGACGTGGAGGGGAAATTTGTCTTGGAGATGCTGTCTATGAACAGAAGGAAAAGCTAAAGGAAGCCTGACTTTCTATCCCTCCGAATTATGAAATGCAGCAATGAATTCCATGAGTTTGCTATAACATTAGCGTAGCTAAATGTGCATGAGGGTGTGATGTAGAGGTGCTAGAAATAGCTTGTCACCAGTGGGGCACTAATGGAATACAACAGCCAGTTCTATGATGCCACAAAATGGCAGTATTTTGTGCTATCATTATAGCTTATTAAAAACAGAGCACGAGGTTGTCATGCAGAGGTGCTGCACATAGATTTGCAGTAGTGTGAATAGACAAAAGTACAATAGCCACGTTTAGGATACAACTAGGTACACTGAGTGTTTGCTACTATAAATGGCTGAGTTTAAAAAAGTTTGAGTGTGCAATGCAGGCAGACGTGCTGCAAATAACGTTCCAATACTGTGAATTGACAAAAGTACAATAGCCACGTTTAGGATACAACTAGGTACACTGAGTGTTTGCTACTATAAATGGCTGAGTTTAAAAAAGTTTGAGTGTGCAATGCAGGCAGACGTGCTGCAAATAACGTTCCAATACTGTGAATTGACAAAAGTACAATAGCCACGTTTAGGATACAACTAGGTACACTGAGTGTTTGCTACTATAAATGGCTGAGTTTAAAAAAGTTTGAGTGTGCAATGCAGGCAGACGTGCTGCAAATAACGTTCCAATACTGTGAATTGACAAAAGTACAATAGCCACGTTTAGGATACAACTAGGTACACTGAGTGTTTGCTACTATAAATGGCTGAGTTTAAAAAAGTTTGAGTGTGCAATGCAGGCAGACGTGCTGCAAATATCGTTCCAATACTGTGAATAGACAAAAGTACAATAGCCACGTTTAGGATACAACTAGGTACACTGAGTGTTTGCTACTATAAATGGCTGAGTTTAAAAAAGTTTGAGTGTGCAATGCAGGCAGACGTGCTGCAAATAACGTTCCAATACTGTGAATTGACAAAAGTACAATAGCCACGTTTAGGATACAACTAGGTACAGTGAGTGTTTGCTAGTATAATGGCTGAGTTTAAAAAAGTTTGAGTGTGCAATGCAGGCAGACGTGCTGCAAATAACGTTCCAATACTGTGAATTGACAAAAGTACAATAGCCACGTTTAGGATACAACTAGGTACAGTGAGTGTTTGCTAGTATAATGGCTGAGTTTAAAAAAGTTAGAGTGTGCAATGCAGGCAGACGTGCTGCAAATAACGTTCCAATACTGTGAATAGACAAAAGTACAATAGCCACGTTTAGGATACAACTAGGTACACTGAGTGTTTGCTACTATAAATGGCTGAGTTTAAAAAAGTTTGAGTGTGCAATGCAGGCAGACGTGCTGCAAATAACGTTCCAATACTGTGAATTGACAAAAGTACAATAGCCACGTTTAGGATACAACTAGGTACACTGAGTGTTTGCTACTATAAATGGCTGAGTTTAAAAAAGTTTGAGTGTGCAATGCAGGCAGACGTGCTGCAAATAACGTTCCAATACTGTGAATTGACAAAAGTACAATAGCCACGTTTAGGATACAACTAGGTACACTGAGTGTTTGCTACTATAAATGGCTGAGTTTAAAAAAGTTTGAGTGTGCAATGCAGGCAGACGTGCTGCAAATAACGTTCCAATACTGTGAATTGACAAAAGTACAATAGCCACGTTTAGGATACAACTAGGTACACTGAGTGTTTGCTACTATAAATGGCTGAGTTTAAAAAAGTTTGAGTGTGCAATGCAGGCAGACGTGCTGCAAATAACGTTCCAATACTGTGAATTGACAAAAGTACAATAGCCACGTTTAGGATACAACTAGGTACACTGAGTGTTTGCTACTATAAATGGCTGAGTTTAAAAAAGTTAGAGTGTGCAATGCAGGCAGACGTGCTGCAAATATCGTTCCAATACTGTGAATAGACAAAAGTACAATAGCCACGTTTAGGATACAACTAGGTACACTGAGTGTTTGCTACTATAAATGGCTGAGTTTAAAAAAGTTTGAGTGTGCAATGCAGGCAGACGTGCTGCAAATAACGTTCCAATACTGTGAATTGACAAAAGTACAATAGCCACGTTTAGGATACAACTAGGTACACTGAGTGTTTGCTACTATAAATGGCTGAGTTTAAAAAAGTTTGAGTGTGCAATGCAGGCAGACGTGCTGCAAATAACGTTCCAATACTGTGAATTGACAAAAGTACAATAGCCACGTTTAGGATACAACTAGGTACACTGAGTGTTTGCTACTATAAATGGCTGAGTTTAAAAAAGTTTGAGTGTGCAATGCAGGCAGACGTGCTGCAAATAACGTTCCAATACTGTGAATTGACAAAAGTACAATAGCCACGTTTAGGATACAACTAGGTACACTGAGTGTTTGCTACTATAAATGGCTGAGTTTAAAAAAGTTAGAGTGTGCAATGCAGGCAGACGTGCTGCAAATATCGTTCCAATACTGTGAATAGACAAAAGTACAATAGCCACGTTTAGGATACAACTAGGTACACTGAGTGTTTGCTACTATAAATGGCTGAGTTTAAAAAAGTTTGAGTGTGCAATGCAGGCAGACGTGCTGCAAATAACGTTCCAATACTGTGAATTGACAAAAGTACAATAGCCACGTTTAGGATACAACTAGGTACACTGAGTGTTTGCTACTATAAATGGCTGAGTTTAAAAAAGTTTGAGTGTGCAATGCAGGCAGACGTGCTGCAAATAACGTTCCAATACTGTGAATTGACAAAAGTACAATAGCCACGTTTAGGATACAACTAGGTACACTGAGTGTTTGCTACTATAAATGGCTGAGTTTAAAAAAGTTAGAGTGTGCAATGCAGGCAGACGTGCTGCAAATATCGTTCCAATACTGTGAATAGACAAAAGTACAATAGCCACGTTTAGGATACAACTAGGTACACTGAGTGTTTGCTACTATAAATGGCTGAGTTTAAAAAAGTTTGAGTGTGCAATGCAGGCAGACGTGCTGCAAATAACGTTCCAATACTGTGAATTGACAAAAGTACAATAGCCACGTTTAGGATACAACTAGGTACAGTGAGTGTTTGCTAGTATAATGGCTTAGTTAAAATGAGTTTGAGTGTGCAATGCAGGCAGACGCGCTATGCAAATGTCTTTGCACTAGTGGGACTATAGCAAAGTCCAATAGCCACGTATAGGATGCCACTAGGTACACTGAGTGTTTGCTAGTATAATGGCTTGGTTTTAATGAGTTGGAGTGTGCAATGCAGGCAGACGCGCTCTGCAAATGTCTTTGCACTAGTGGGACTATAGCAAAGTCCAATAGCCACGTATAGGATGCCACTAGGTACACTGAGTGTTTGCTAGTATAATGGCTTGGTTAGAATGAGTTGTAGTGTGCAATGCAGGCAGATGTGCTCTGCTAATGTCTTTGCACTAGTGGGACTATAGCAAAGTCCAATAGCCACGTATAGGATGCCACTAGGTACACTGAGTGTTTGCTAGTATAATGGCTTAGTTAAAATGAGTTTGAGTGTGCAATGCAGGCAGACGCGCTATGCAAATGTCTTTGCACTAGTGGGACTATAGCAAAGTCCAATAGCCACGTATAGGATGCCACTAGGTACACTGAGTGTTTGCTAGTCTAATGGCTTGGTTAGAATGAGTTGTAGTGTGCAATGCAGGCAGATGTGCTCTGCTAATGTCTTTGCACTAGTGGGACTATAGCAAAGTCCAATAGCCACGTATAGGATGCCACTAGGTACACTGAGTGTTTGCTAGTATAATGGCTTAGTTAAAATGAGTTTGAGTGTGCAATGCCGGCAGACGCGCTATGCAAATGTCTTTGCACTAGTGGGACTATAGCAAAGTCCAATAGCCACGTATAGGATGCCACTAGGTACACTGAGTGTTTGCTAGTATAATGGCTTGGTTTTAATGAGTTGGAGTGTGCAATGCAGGCAGACGCGCTCTGCAAATGTCTTTGCACTAGTGGGACTATAGCAAAGTCCAATAGCCACGTATAGGATGCCACTAGGTACACTGAGTGTTTGCTAGTATAATGGCTTGGTTAGAATGAGTTGTAGTGTGCAATGCAGGCAGACGCGCTCTGCAAATGTCTTTGCACTAGTGGGACTATAGCAAAGTCCAATAGCCACGTATAGGATGCCACTAGGTACACTGAGTGTTTGCTAGTATAATGGCTTGTTTAGAATGAGTTGTAGTGTGCAATGCAGGCAGACGCGCTCTGCAAATGTCTTTGCACTAGTGGGACTATAGCAAAGTCCAATAGCCACGTATAGGATGCCACTAGGTACACTGAGTGTTTGCTAGTATAATGGCTTAGTTATCAGTTGGAGTGTGCAGAGGACAAGAGGGTACAGTGGCAGGATTGTGGTGCTCTGGGTAGAGGAATGGAAGCCTGCCTTTCTATTCCCTCCTAATGGTGAAATGCAGGTAGGAAATCCCTGACCTGGGCTACACAGACGCTGTTGCTGTTTGCAGGACCTGTCACCTATGGCTCTCTGACCCTGCCGGTTGGAGCCCTTAAAAGGACTGCTATAAAGTGCTCTCCCTAAGCTGTCTAACGCTGTGTATGCAGCGCATACAGCTGTATCGGCTATAGGACTCAGGAAGACGGAGCTGCGACAGTGATGTCTGACACCAAAGACGCAGAAGGCAGATAATGGCGTCCGTGAAGAAAATGTCCGGTTTTATAATGCAGGGACATGTGACATGCAGATCCTATCACACATGCCGTTGCTTCTCTGGCTCAAAGTCCACTTAGCTGTGTGTGTGTCTGGGATTGGCTGACATGCTGGCCCGCCCCACAAGACGCGCGCACTTAGGGAAGGAAGACAAGAAAAAAAAAAAAAAAAAATGGCGATCGCCATTATAGAAACAGCAGTGATCTGAAGGCGCTGTTCACGCACACTATACACTGAAATGTGATAATAGTTTGATTCACAGAGTGACTTACACTATTACAGCAGAAACCAAGCTATGATTTAGCTGTTTTTTGGCTGCTAGAACCGTTCTCGAACGTTTCTAGAACTACCGAGCTTTTGCAAAAAGCTCGAGTTCTAGTTCGATCTAGAACATGCCCCAAAATCACTCGAGCCGCGAACTGGAGAACCACGAACCACGAACCGCGCTCAACTCTAGTCATGGCACATGGAGGGCAATACGCACCTTTTACATGTCCATGCAAAACGTGCGTAGTTTTAACGGACATGTGAAAGAGGCCTAAGACTCAGAAGAGGTGCAAGGGATTCCTGCAAGTAAAGTAAGAGGTAATTGGCAGGTCAGTAGCGACGTTGCCATTGGTTTGGGATCGTGCAATTTTGTTTTTAGCAACTTTACAATTGCCTAATGGTAGTAAATAAAGATGAGTGAATTTGTAACAAGAGTTTTAGGAATTTCCAAAATCTGACACGTTTAAACAATTAAATGGGCTAAATTATGCCCAGTTTAAACAGTTATACTGCTGTATGGGGACCCCTATATTTAACATGTCTGCTTTCTGTGTTTTTCACAGTTTCCCTTAAAGCAACTATGGACTTCAGGGCACGTGATCATGCGTGGAGTACCAGGTTTGATGACCTCCTGTGCAAATCCAGCGAAACCAACCCCCCCGGTGATGAAGTCTACCCCCAGGAAATTCTTGTCTCACGATACAGGGACCTTCTCAAAAAGAGATTAAGGTTGTCGGGCACTTCTCATTAGGTACATGGAGAAGGATATGATCCCCCGGGGTCTGAGGATCCAGATTGTCCCATCTTTTCCCATTGATGAGGATGAATTCAGGGATATATGGGGGGATCTGGCCCAGACCTGTTCTAAGGGTTTTTTGACACTACTCAAAGATCATAATAGCCGTTCCTTGACAACCATGGAAGCTGATCTAGAGACGATTGAAAAAAATCTCTTAAGGAAAGGTGTACTCCTAAACAGCTTTCCAAGATTAATGAGGATATTGAGAAGGAACTTTCTCGTATCGAGAAGGAGACTAAAGACTACAAATTACGTAAATTTAGTATGGACACTGCGGACAACGCTTCTCACAGTGCCTACAGGTGGCACTCTGGTTTTCCCAGAGGACGTGGTGGCTCGCGATCCAGGGTCCCTCCGCGGGATCGTTCCCCCTCCGCACGCTCCCTTACTTCTGGCGAGGAATCTTCATCAGAGGCATCTGGTGGCACACTTGATGTGGACGAGAGTATCGGCGCCAGGTTCAAAGGTCGCCGAAAGCAACAATCTGCGTGGAAAAAACCCTACCAGTATGTCGACAACCGTCTTCAAATTATTAATCTTTCTGATCATGTGCTTATGGATGCCCAGATCAAGGTCCTTTCTAAAGGATTATCTTTTTCACCAACTAACGGTTTCCATCTTTTTACAGCGGTAAAAGATATTAACCTCTTTGCCAGAAGAATACTTCTCAAACATTTACACCACAGGAAGGGTGTGGAGGTGGACAGTCCCTTGGAAAGAGAGGCACTTCGGGCTCTTGAGGACCTCCAACGTGAACAGACATCTTCACATACAGATGTGTTTCCTGACTCTCTACTGCCCAGATCGACCAGATTCCCCCCTTGTCCCTCTGCCCTTCATTGGAAGTATTTGTAAGGCTAGTCACCAGTGATTTTAAAAAGATCCCAACAAGAAGAACTAGGAACAATCTTACACATAAGCAGCGCATGGCACTGGAAGAACTACGCTCTTACAATGATATTGTAATTAAGGCAGCGGACAAGGGGGGAAAGTCGTGATCTGGGCAGTGGAAAAGTATGAAAAAGAGGCAATGAGGCAACTGAGGGATAGGGACACCTACACGAGACTACCCAGCAGACCCCTTAACACCTATTCCAAAGAGCTGGCCCACATCCTGGAGGCGGCCATGGAGAAAGGCATTATAGACCAGATGTTTTACGGACTCTCCAACAAGATACTTAAAATCCCTACTTTATATTTTTTGCCGAAAATCCACAAAGATCCTGTCAATCCTCCAGTCCGGCATCGAGGGGCCGCGTGAACCCATTTGTAAATTGGTTGATTTCTATCTAAAACCTCTGGTTGAGACACTCTTGTCGTATGTTAAGGACACGACGGACGTCCTAAACAGGATTGACGGTATCTTTGTGGAGGACGACGTTTTGATCGTCACAGTCGACATGAAGAGTCTGTATACTTGCATCCGGCATGAGGACAGTCTGGCGGCGGTTCGCTTTTTCCTGGGAATGGAGGGTCGCTGCGGCAGGATGGGGGATTTTATTCTTGAGTTGCTCCACTTTGCCCTTACTCATAAATTTTTTGCGTTTAATGATCGATATTACCTTCAGGGGCGTGGCACTCCGATGGGCGCGGCCTGCGCGCCTTCGTATGCCAACCTCTTCCTAGGATTTTGGGAGAGGTTGTTTTTTGGTGACGGAGGTGCGGGGGCTGGCGCCCATGTGCAGTGCTGGCTAAGGTATATCGACTATATTTTGATTTTTTGGCAGGGCACTGTGGAGCAGCTCGAGATGTTCATGGGGGAATTAAATAACAACATTTTTAACAGCAAATTGACGCATAAGCATAGCAGCAGTTGCGTTGACTTTTTAGACATCAAAATTTCAGTTGGTCCTGAACGAGTCATACATACTGACGTTCACAGAAAGGACACATCAGTCAACGCACTGCTGCATGCTTCTTCTGCTCATACCCCCTCCACCATCCGGGCCATACCGACCGGCCAGTTCCTTAGGATGAAGCGGATCTGCTCGTCAGACACCGCCTTCGAACATCAGTCTGCCAATCTCCGTCGCCGCTTCCAGGATCGAGGCTATAGTAATTGGGCCATTAAAAGGGGGTATCTTCATGCTAGGAACATCTCTAGATCTCAGTTGCTTTCATATAAGTCCAGGAGAGGTCCTTCGGAGCCCGAACTGCGTTTCATTGGCACCTTTAACCATGAGTGGGGTACTGTGAGGGGGATTCTTAATAAGCACTGGCCGGTACTTCTGTCAAATCCCGTGCTGTCGGACTTCCTCCCAAAGACCCCGCTGGTTACAGCACGTCGTGCTAAAAATTTGAGGGACATCCTGGTGGCGAGCCACTACGTCCTCCCCATCCGCAATCCCTTTGGCACTAGGAGCCCATTGATTGGTTGCCACAAATGTGGCCACTGCTTGGCGTGTAGAAACGTGGTCCGCAGTATGACTTTCCATTCTTCCGATGGGGCTAAGACATTTCAAATTAGGAAGTATATTACGTGTAGTTCCACGCATGTGGTGTACTTTGCTGTGTGCCCATGTTCCCTGATCTATGTGGGGCTCACTTCCCGTGAGCTCCGCATCAGGATCAGGGAACATATCCGCGATATTGAGGCAGCCAAGTCAGTCATGGATAATACGTTACTCAAAACCCTGCCTCGGCACTTCAAGGCCCACCACGGTTGTGATTCTGCACGGTTGGAGGTGCGGGGCATCGACATGGTGAACAGCGGATCCAGGGGTGGTAATCTTAAGAAGGCATTAGCCCAATGTGAGGCTCGTTGGATCCACCGTCTGGACACGCTGGTCCCAAAAGGACTTAATGAATCATTGAGTTTTGCCCTGTTCCTCTGACATATTATTCTTCCAGTTCTTATCATCACCAGTTTGGTTTTATATTCATCCTAGGGTCTGTGTGTTTTTATTTTTATTCTCGTTTTTATTTTCTATTTTATTGTCTCTGCTTTCCCTCTCTCTCGTATTACATGCCATGCCCGTATCTGTACCACAGGAGATAAAAAGGAATAAAATATCCTAAAAATCCCATGTATCCAAGTATTTCTCTGCACTCCGTTGAGATTCACAGTCCGGTTTCTATGTTTACATTTCCCATGTTTACTTACCTCTGCATGCGCAGCGCACCTGTGTCCTCCTGTTGCTGACACGCCCGCCGTCGCTATGGTGGCTGCGCTCTCGCGGGAGTGGGATGACGCGTCCCTGCTCCCGCGTGTGCGCATTGCCGCCCGACGGCTGGCCCGCCTTCACCATGACGCTGCCGGCGCATGTGCGCGTCACTCAAGGAGGTGACATATGCGGAAGTATAGTGGGCGCAACATATAAAAACCCCCTGGATACAACGAGCATGGCGCTGCCTTCTCCCTCCCTGAGGAAGCCGAATTTGGGCACTCCATCCCAAATAGGCGAAACGTATGTTGGTGGGGTATGGGGAGCTCCTTTCTCACATTCTCAGGACTATGCACTGGCCACTTTAAATGCACTGGCCACTTTACTTTGTTTCAGTAATTGCTCCATTCATTGATCTGACCTGGTTTTGCTGATCCATTGGCGATGCCTGGACTGGCTTATGTGGAAAATATCTATTGCTTGTGCACTTGCACTTTATAAACTATTTATTGCCTGCATTATCCTTGTCACCCACCATTGCTATGTTACTGTGACCGGTCATTTCTCTGTATTACTTGTTTTGGCTGTCCTGTTCATGTGATTCACACCCCTTTGTACTTTTATCCTCTTGTTTTGCTGGTTGCACTTATATACAGAAAATTATATTAATAATAAAACTACACTTATTTCCTGCACTTTTATGACTCTTGTTCTCTTGCTTAAAAAAGTTTAAACAATTATTTATTTCATGTGAATCTCTTAAAATGTCAGTTTCTGTTTTACACATTGCAGGTTATTCCAGCCTTAGAATGATCACATGATGGGCGGGCTTTCCCATAATTCCTTGTAGCGATCACATCGTATGGCATACCATAACAAAGCAGGAGGGACGATCATAGCCTGTATAAAAGCAAAAGCAGGAAATGCAACAGCCATTTTGAGTTGAATCTAGATAGTTATTGGATGCCATAGCTCACAGCTTAGCCATAGAGATAGATAGAGAATAGTTGAAGACAGATTTTGAGGAACAGCACAGCAGTGGGAAAACTATTAAAATATATATATATATATATATATATATATATATATATATATATAGCCATTTTTGTTAAGGTTATTTGCTATTACTAAGGCTGCTTTCAAAAGAGAGCTTTAAAAGGATTAAAAACAGTCCTAGGAAACCTCAGAGGGTCATGCACATCTTTTCTGTTCTGGGTGTTTGGAATCTTTTGCAATACTAGGTACTTAAGACACTCTCCCACTAGAAGAGAAGCGTGAGAAACATGACTAGTTAGTTAGTGTGTACCGCCCCGGGGCTCGGCCGGCTGCCGAGCCGCTCGGATCCGTGCTCGTGGGTGGCTCGAGCTCTCCATGGACCCGGGGGTCATGTCGCTCTGAAAGGGGGTTGGCGCTACACGTAGGGATTTTGGTGGGAAGGTCCACGGCCAGAGCCGGGGTGGTTTGCAGGGATTTAAGTTCATGACGCCTCCCACGGGTTGTGGTGAATGGATGGACACCACCGCTGCTGTTGACTGGGCCCCCGGGACGGTGTTGCGCAGCTTGGTGTTGACCCCCTCCGTGGGTAGGGGGATGATGGTCCCGGGGGCCCGAGGGAGGTGCTGTGGCAATGGATGGATGCGTGCTGGGGTGCCGTTGCGGTGCGGCGCGGTGCGCGGCCCGAAGGCACTGGTGTACTCACTATAATAAAACACGCTGGAGTCTCTGGTAAACCAAACAAGATGGTGAATGGTGCCCGCAGCCGGCTGCAGTTTCGCCTTAACAGGTTGGTGGTTTCCGCCTTTCTCCTGCACCTCTCTTGTGTAAAAATCCCGACTCTAATGCCAAAGCAACGGTAGTTCTCTCCCCGGCTTGTTACGTGTCGGGAGAGCCCTCTTTGCCCGCAGACGCTGGCCCCTTGGGTCTCTCTGCCTGGGCGGTGGCTTTACCCCAATGGTTGGGCTGTTGTCTTCAGTCGGGTCTTATGTGGGAAAGGTCCTAAAGTCCAGTCCTCAATCAGTTGATTTGACTCAGCCCGGTTCTGGGCCTCGTACTGGATCTGAGTACCAATCATGGTGCTCTGGTTTCCAATCTGTTCCGCGGTTCATTACCGGCGGGCCACCGCCCGTCCCCGGTCCCTACGGTTCCACCAGCTGTAATCCAGCTCCTGCAGGTGGCCACCACCGTCTGCCTCCTTGCCAGAGGTGGCTGGGCTCCAACCCAGACACCTGGTGTAGACTTTGGCAGGCCTGAGCACAGATCTGCCCTTAAAATTCAACTCTAACTAACTGTTTTTCCCGCCTTCGGGCCTGTGAACTCTTTGGTGGGCGGAGCCAACTGTCTGGCTCCGCCCCCATGGTGTGAACATCAAACCCGGAGGGAGGTGACAAAGGTTTTGTAGTTTTGGCTGCTGTCACCTTACTAAGGGGAGGGGGGTGTGTGCATGGGACTACCTGGGACGACCTGGCTAGTCCCGGACATCACAAGTGGTTTGATCCCTAGCCAGCTAGCTGTCATGTCCCCTTGTCCCCTTCCTTCCCTAGCCAGTGTACATTCCTGTATCCTTGCCCTACTGGTACCCTGTTCCTGTCCACCCTGGCCTTGCTAATAGCCTCAGCTGTGACTGTGCCTGTCCACCCTGGCCTTGCTGTCAGCCTCAGCCATCTCGGTGGTTCCTGTCTAATCTAGTGACTGTGCTTGTGTGTCCTCAGCCATCCTGGGAGTGGCACCTGGCGTCTGTCCTGCAGTACGTGTTTAGTCAAGCCCCTCTTACTAAAGGGTAAGCTTGGGGCCCGCTTGTGGCTAAGTAGGTTCAGTTTGGCTTGACACCTTACCATCTCCAGCGGTGAGTGTTACAGTGTTGTCAGGCCATGGACTCCTCTGACTCAGGTTTTCTACGTCATTCTGATCTATACCATGAGATGTTACAGGTGCGGGATCAGCAAAACCAACTTCTGGCCCATCTACTGTCAGTGAATGTCCACCTGAACGCTCCAGTTCTGGCATTGTCTGAAACCAGTTCTCCTCTGGCTGCTTCACCTTGCTTTGATGGCGATCCCAAGGTTTCATCAATCAGTGCACCCTGCACTTTATGTTTTGGCCCATCAGTTTCCTTCAGACCAGTCCAAAGTTGCATTTCTGATGTCGCATGTTAGTAGAGAGGCTCTCACTTGGGACAATCCTCTTTGGGAAAGCAATGCCCCAATTATTACTGACATGTTATATTTGTGCAGGCCTTCCAGAGGGTTTTTGAGGATTCCCTTGGCTGCGTCTTATTTTCTGCACTTGTGTCAAGAAGTTCTTATTGTGGGACAGTATGCGGTTCAGTTCTGCATCCTTGCTTCTGAATTAAGATGGCATTATCAGGCACTGGTAGACACCTTTTAGGAAGGTTTATCTGAGAGAACCAAGGATGAACTGGTCTTGATATACCTGCTACCTTGGATGACCTTATCTCCTTTGCCACACGGGTTGATCACAAGTTCCAGGAACATTCTAACGAAGTCTCCCTTGTAAAGAAACATATTCACCTAGCTCTAGCATTCCAGAAGCCATTTGCTTTCCAGGTTATAGTTTTTGCACCTGTTCCTGAGCCTACACAAGTAAATAGTATCAAGTTGCCTGATCAACAATGTGAAAATCAGCAAGCCAAGGGTCTCTGTAGAGGAGCAGAGCACCTTGTCCAAAGCTTCCCTTTGAAGACAGGAACCTTTTTTCCTGGGTTGGTAGGAGGGATTAAACTTGACAAAAGCAACAGTTCTTCCTCTTCCTTGAGCTAGTCCATGTCTGTGTCGTTTGGAGGAGTTCAGTTCTCTGAGACAGATCAGGAACAAAGTAGATGTAGAACTGTTACTGAACTGCTAAAGATATGACATTAATCCAGAAAACTTGAATAAAGGTGGTTTTATTCAATGCATTTTGATGTGTCACTTCTTCATCAGGAAATGCGCCAAAGGTGTATAAGGGGGGATACTGCAGTGCTAGTGTGGTACCCCTGCGGCTTCAGGCGCCACAAGGTACTGTACCCCCATTAGGGTGTCGTACTTATTCCAGGTCCAGGGAAGGTCGATACCGGTTTCCACACACACATGCATGTAGAAAAACTGGGTTGCCCTCCCCAATGGGGACTGGGCCAGGGTCGGAACACAGTAAGAGGTCACTACAGCGGTGGGTTTACAGGACACCACCGCATCAGGGGCTTCCCGATCCACTGGAATCAGGGACTCAGAGTCAGGGAGCAACAACCACCAGGGAGAGGGAGGAGCACACAGTGGGATGAACAAGTTGGCCTAGTGAGAGTAGTGAACCAGCCAGTTGCAGTGGCTGGGGGCAACAGCTCAGAACACACAACACAACTAGAACAGAGGAGAAAAGCTACAGACACAGAGCAGAGCAGACATGCTGTGAGTAGCTTTGTGGACCAAGGCATTCAACACTGGGGAGAGGCAGGCGGCTGCTTCCACAGGACTGACGCTGTCGGGATACAGAATCCTAGGACAGATATACTTTATGTTAACTACCAACTCTGCAAAGGTCGCAGGGAATGGATAGAACAGTCACTGGACCCGTCCCGCGTCCACGAATCTGCAACAATTACCATATAGGATCCGGGGTTGAGGACCGGCCCCACAACGGAACCGCGCTATCAGCATACAGAACAGAGACACTTTAGGATACCAGGATCTCCAAGTGCTTCACGCCACGGGGGTCCGATTACTTAGCGCATCAAAGGAGGAAAGGGCTCACAAGTTGACAAAGACATCGGACTTGATCTTTCACGGATCCGGGATCGGCTGGAGTCCATCATGGTGGAGATCCATACTCTGAAGCAGCGCCTAAACTATCTGTGAGTAAAAGACCTGTAACCGCAGATCCTGTCTCTGCCTCCCCTTTACCAGCGCCGTCGCCCAGCGCCTTGTGCCAACGGGGAATACTATCACCCCCGCTATCCTCCCGGGGCCTGCTCCCCCTGTGGGGATTGATACCATCACGGCTGCACCCCAACATCTGCCCCGGTGAGAGACCCTGCAGTGGTGGCCCATCCCTGGCCACGTACCACAGGTGGCGTCATGATCATCTAATAGACTTTCCTAACCTCCAACTACTACCGCCATCCTCCCTGTCACCCTCCAACCCTCCTTCCTGTACACCTCAGGGTAACAGAACTGAGCCAGGCCACCACGCAGAGGATCTGCACCCCCGGCCCGGCAACGAGTAGGTTAAAACACCTGCCCCATAGGGCACTACACTAGCGTCCCTGCCCTGCTTGCTCTCCCCCCTGCAGGGATGCTGACTCACCTGGCTTTCATGTGGCCCTACATGTGGGTGTCCCCTAGTTTCCCCTCCCAGGACTATTAGGTAGTGTGCCCGCACCGCTGCACTTCTCTTCAAGGACCAGTGCATCATTTCCTGGAAGTGCCTCTCAGCCTATCACTGAGAGACACTGGGTACTTAAGGCACTCTCCCACTAGATGAGGTGCCTGAGCAATGTGATTAATTAGTTAGTTATTTGTTCCCTAGCCAGCTAGTTGTCAGGTCACCTTGTCCACTACTCGTTCACTAGCTAGTGTAAATTCCTGTATCCTTGCCCTGCTGGTACCTTGTACCTGTCTGACCTGGCTGTGCTATAAGCTTCAGCCTAAGCCATCCCCATAGTTCCTGTGTATTCTAGTGACTGTAAATTTCCTCCCTTGCAATGCTATAAGTCTCAGCCATCCCTGTGGTTCCTGTCTATACTAGTGATTGTAACTGTCCATTCTGGCCATGCTACTTGCCTCAGCCATCCCGGTGGTCCCTTTCTATACTAGAGACTATGCCTGTTAGCATCTGTGTCTGTCCTTGCCCGGGGGGTTAGCTGCCACAGTCCCGGTCACTGACCTGGGTGTGGCACCTAACGTCTGCCTCGCGGTGGGCACTTAGTCAAGCCCCTCTTACTAAAGAGTAAGCCTGGAGCTCCGTGTGGTCCAGTGGGTCCACTTTGGCTTGCCACCTTACCATCTCCAGCGATGAGTGTTGCAAAGTAAATAAATTGTAAAAGTACATGTAAATGACATACTGTGTTGACACCATTTTGATCAAAAGAGCATAAAAGCCTTCCCACCTAGACAAAGGGTATCAATCAGGACCCTATCTCTTGCAGTTCATCTCTCCCTATGCCAATTGGCCTCAAATAGACAGGGCCAGAACAGAACTAAGGCTTGACTGTTTAAACACCTGCCCATCGAAAGCTATATAGGCAAAATGCACAGCCCAAAAAGGGAAGTAACGATATTTTGTATTAGTGTTAAAGCTGAAGACATGTGTTGTGTACATAGGGCTGAGCGGACTGTTATAGTCCGGATCTTGCGCGGTTTGAAAGATGCAGAGGTGCCGGGCCTGGGATTCTGGGTGTACAATCCAGATTCGGCACTAAGGAAATTAAAGGAAAAATAAAGAAAAAAAGAATTAAGCGAGCGTTTTATACTTACGGAGACTGGGTGTCATGATGGCAAACTGCTTCCGGGTCAAGTATTCACTTACTGTACTGCACATTAGGCTCATTGCATACATAAAGCTTTCCGCGCTTACCCCGCCTACTGGCCGTAATGTCTTCTGCAATTGGCTGCAGTCAGATGCGCCCCCAGCCTGTGACAACATCTGCCTGCAGTCATTGCTCATCGCGGCTCAGTCATTGTCTGCACTCATAGCCGACCGTCAAGTTCTATGGCTGCTCACTGTGAGATGTTGTCACGCACCCCGGGTCCCGTCGCCGCCTGTCACTCACCGCTCCGGTCTCCGGTTCTCCTGCCCGCGGAGGTCCCACTCACTCCCCCTCCTGTGCGTCTCCTGTGCCATACGTCCGTCGGTCTCGGTGTCTCCCTGCATCTCTGGATCCTCTGCCTGGCTCCCCTGCATCTCCTGCATCTTCCCCGCCGCTTCCTGCTCTGGCCTCTGGCACTCGGGCCTCACGCATGCACATTAGGGCGCGCGCTTGCTCATCTCCTCTTAAAGGGCCAGCGTCCCAGGATCAGGTTATGGCTGATACAGGTTCAGGGTATATAAGACTTCCCCTTCCAGGTGGGCGTTGCCTGTTCAACGTGTTCCCATAGCTAGGTGTTCAGGTCCCTTGTACTTTGTCTCCAGATTAACTCTGTCTCTTCCTCAGAGCCTGTCTACCGCCTTGGCATTGTCCTGATTACAGAGCCCCCAGGAAGTGTCCCGTGACTGTCTGCTGTGGATCCCGCCATCATCCGTCAGTCTGATCCTGTCACCGGTTCCTGGTATCCTCGCTCTGCACATCTCGTCTGGATCCGGATCCTGTCTGCTGTTGCTTCTCGGCACCTGAACCCGGTTCAGTCCTCCGTCCTGCCTACGGTTTCCTTTGGACTCTAGCAGACTTCTGTAGGACTTGGACTCCGTACCTCCCGTGTTCCGGATACCATGCATCTAGGCCCTCTGGCGGGGTGACCGGACAGTCCCTGTATAGGGGTTAGCTACGGGTTGCTTCTCTGGGGGAGTCTGGTGCACGGCCCAGTGAATCCACATCCAGGACGTTACAGATGTAGCAGAGCTGGAAGTGGCATGGGACCTCATGTGAATTACACTGGACCTGGAGGGGTGTGTTGGGGGTTAATAAATTGGTGAAAGAGGGTGTGTTTTTGTCTTTTATTCCAAATAAAGGATTTTTTTCTCTATGTTTGTACTTATTTACTTTCATTTACAGGTTAGTCATGCAGGAATCTCATAGACACTTGTGCCATAACTAACCTAGGGTTTAGTAGCAGCTGTGCGCTGTTAATAACCCCTGCTATTACCCCAATTGCCACCACACCAGGGCAACGGGAAGATCCGGTAAGGCACCGGGACTGCCACATCTAATGGACGCTGGTATAAGCTCCTCATTCAGTAGTATGAGGAGGTGCACACTCAGAGTGCTTTGTTATTATTTTTTTACAAGCCTTTATGCAGAACAGGAATGGGTTAATCTTTTAGTAAAATTCCTATGTACGCCATTGGCTATATTAAAAAATATGCAAAACCTCTGTGACATATATCTATTTTGGAATTCCCTCTGCAGCGCCTCCTATTTTCCGACTTCATCTCTGGCAATGTCTCTGGCACGTAACATCTTCAGCCTTGAATTTGGACTTGCACAGATAGCCAGTCTTTTATCACATTTGCATTCCGTTGCTTGGTAGCAGTCTGCAGCTTGTGACCTTGGGTACGCATACTTTTCCTGATATGCAGCAGTAATCTGAGAACAAAGAAAAAGAAAACTTGGTTATGAAAAGGTATATGGTGGTTATATAAAAACATATAGAGAAACATATATATATATGTATATATATTGTACTCTCACAGTAGATAAGCATATAGAAAAATATTTTGTATTCTCACACTACTACAGTGCTGGCCAAAAGTATTGGCACCCCTGCAATTCTGTCAGATAATACTCAGTTTCTTCTTGAAAATGATTGCAATCACAAATTCTTTGGTATTATTAACTTCATTTATTTTGCTTGCAATGAAAAAACACAAAAGAGAATGAAACAAAAATCAAATCATTGATCATTTCACACAAAACTCCAAAAATGGGCCAGATAAAAGTATTGGCACCCTTAGCCTAATACTTGATTGCACAACCTTTAGCCAAAATAACTGCGAACAACCGCTTCCGGTAAACATCAATGAGTTTCTTACAATGCTCTCCTGGAATTTCAGACCATTCTTCTTTGGCAAACTGCTCCAGGTCCCTGAGATTTTAAAGGTGCCTTCTCTAAACTGCCATTTTGAGATCTCTCCACAGGTGTTCTACGGGATTCAGGTCTGGACTCATTGCTGGCTACTTTAGTATTCTCCATTGCTTTCTCTCAAACCATTGTCTAGTGCTTTTTAAAGTGAGTTTTGGGTCATTGTCCTGCTGGAAGACCCATGACCTCTGAGAGAGACCCAGCTTTCTCACACTGGGCCCTACATTATGCTGCAAAATTGGATGGTAGTCTTCAGACTTCATAATGCAATGCACACGGTCAGGCAGTCCAGTGCCAGAGGCAGCAAAGAAACCCCAAAACATCAGGAAACCTCCACCATGTTTGACTGTAGGGACCGTGTTCTTTTCTTTGAATGCCTCTTTTTTTTTTCCTGTAAACACTATGTTGATGGCTTTTCCCAAAAAGCTCTACTTTTGTCTGATCTGACCAGAGAACATTCTTCCAAAACGTTTTAGGCTTTCTCAGGTAAGTTTTGGCAAACTCCAGCCTGGCTTTTTTATGTCTCGGGGTAAGAAGTGCGGTCTTCCTGGGTATCCTACCATACAGTCACTTTTCATTCAGACGCCGACGGATAGTACGAGTTGACACTGCTGCACCCTCGGACTGCGGGGCATCTTGAACTTGTTTGGATGTTAGTCGAGGTTCTTTATCCACCAGCCACACAATCTTGCGTTGAAATCTCTCGTCAATTTTTCTTTTCCTTCCACATCTAGGGAGGTTATCCACAGTGTCATGGGCTTTAAACTTCTTGATGAAACTGTGCACCGTTTACACAAGAACTTTCAGGTCTTTGGAGATGGACTTGTAGCCTTGAGATTGCTCATGCTTCCTCACAATTTGGATTCTCAAGTTCTCAGACAGTTCTTTGGTCTTCTTTCTTTTCTCCATGCTCAATGTGGTACACACAAGGACACAGGACAGAGGTTGAGTCAACTTTAGTCCATGTCAACTGGCTGCAAATGTGATTTAGTTATTGCCAACACCTGTTAGGTGCCACATGTAAGTTACAAGTGCTGTTAATCACACACTCAGATCTACCTCTCTGGTCCAGATGTCACTTCTCTGCTGTCCATAATCTCAGAGTGTCTATCGGCTATATCTTCCTTCTTTTCCTCTCACTTCCTAAAGCTCAATGTTGCCAAACCTGAACTGATCATCTTTCCTCCATCTCACCTACACCCTCTACCAGATCTACTTTTTACAATAAATAACATCACGCTCTCCCCAGCACACAAAGTTCGGTGCCTCGGAGTGACCTTTGACTGTGCCTTGTCCTTCATACCACACATCCAATCCCTGACCACCTCCTGCCATCTTCAACTCAAAAATATTTCCAGAATCCGCCCTTTCCTCAATTCCCAATCTACAAAAATGCTAGTGCATGCCCTCATAATCTCCCGCCTCGACTACTGCAACATCCTCCTCTGTGGTCTCCCTGCTTACACGCTCATCCCTCTCCAGTCCATTCTTAATTCTGCTGCCCGAATGATCCACCTCTCTCCTCAATAGCACCCTACTTCTCCTCTCTGCAAATCCCTCCATTGGCTTCCAATCTTCCACCGTATCCAATTCAAATTACTAACACTGACCTACAAAGCCATCCATAATCTGTCTCCTCCGTATATCTCTGAACTAATTTCTCACTACTCTCCAAAACGCAATCTCCGATCCTCCCAAGATATCCTTCTCTCCTCCTCTCTCATTCGCTCCTCTCAGAACTGACTCAAAGACTTCTCCCGAGCATCCCCAGTCTCCTGGAATTCGCTGCCTCAACAAGTCAGACTATCTACCACACTTGCAAACTTCAAACAGAACTTGAAAACTCATCTGTTCAGAAATGCCTATAATCTTCAATGACCTCACTGCTTCACCACCACCACCACAGCTGCCGCCCCACCACCGTGCGGAGCTGCTGCCCCACCACCGTGCGGAGCTGCCGCCCCACCACCGTGCGGAGCTGCGGCCCTACCATCGTGCGGAGCTGCCGCCCAACCTACACCCCACCTACTGTCTCCTCCCCAAAATCCTATAGAATGTAAGCCTGCAAGGGCAGGGCCCTCGTCCCTCTGTACCAGTCTGTCTATTGTAACTTATATATGTATTCTGTATGTAACCCCCTTCTCATGTACAGCACCATGGAATCAATGGTGCTCTATAAATAATAATAATAATAATAATAATAATAATAATAAATTAGAGAAGCATCACATGATTTTTCAAACAGTGCCAATACTTTTGTCCACCCCCTTTTTTATGTTTGGTGTGGAATTATATCCAATTTGGCTTTATGACAATTTTATTTATTTTTTTCATTGAAGACAAATTAAATGAAGATAATAATACCAAAGAATTTGTGATTGCAATCATTTTCAAGAAGAAACTGAGTATTATCTGACAGAACTGCAGGGGTGCCAATACTTTTGGCCAGCACTGTAGGTCTGAACTGATAACAATTATGCAAAATATCATCAATTTGTGATTGAAAATGATTTTTCAAACATGGTGCCAGGCTTCTTTTTGTCTCTAAAGCCAAGGTCAGATTCCATACCAGCTTTTCCCTGTGCTGGTTAAAAATGTGGGAGTGATGGAATAAGTGAGGGATACAATTATTCAAATTTTAATCCTATCCATAAATGGAAATGCTTTTTAATGTTATGAGAGAATGCAAAAGTAATATTGTTAAAAGTACATCCCTACTATTGGAGCAGTTTAAAAGATCCAAAGATAAAGAATCACATACTGGTAGGGGCCCTAAATCAAGAATGGTTTAATGCAAGGATAGTGATGGGATGATCAGATTGCAGGCCAGCAAATGTAGTATGCCAGACACTTTGCACTAGCCATCACATCACTGTACACCCTTAAGGGCCGGGGTACCTTTCACCTTCCTTCCAGTCCTGGGAGAGGGGACTTTGGCACAGCCCTTCCCAGGTGACAAATAGTGGAGTGGCTGGTGCCTGGGCACACAGGTCACAGTCAGATCAAAAGCAACAGTACCAGCAAGGAAATTAGTAACCACACACAGGTTTAGGGGAGGCTAGGGACAAAGCCAAAACCAAAACCAAATGACCAGAGCAGAGAGCAAACCAGCAGTGCACAAACTACCATCCTTCCTACCTGAGCACAAGTGAAAATAATTAGCACTGACCAGGGATTGTCGCAGGTTTAAATATCCCTCTGCTGGGTCAGCTGACACTGCTGAGGTAATTCCCAGTCTCCACCTTCAATCCAGAGAGGCAAAGGAGGGGTGAGGAAGATTTACTGGAAGTGAAAAAATCCTGGGGTCAAGGGGGTTAACCCGAATCGTCACCGGGCCGGGGATGCAGATCCTCTGTGACGTCACGGGCTGGCCTGGTCGAGTTAGGTGACCCTGAGGTGTACAGGAGGGAGGATGATGGGGATAGTAGTAAGATGGATGTTGTGACGCCACCTGTGGTACGCGGCCAAGGAGTAGCCGCCACTGCAGAATTCCTCACCGGGGCAGGTGTTTTGGCAGCTGGGATGGTGTCGCTCCCCACAGGTGGTGCGGGCCCCATGTGGATGGATGACGAGGGCAGTAGTCCACTGGAGTGCCAATGTGCGGGGCGATGGCAAAGACAGAGACAACACAGGGGGGCTGCGGATCAAAGTTCTTTTTGCTCACAGTTCTTATGATGCCTTGGAGGTGCCGCTCTCCGCTGCCATGGGCTTCAGATGGTCCCAGGTAAATCAGAAGCAATGACCAGAGTCTGTGGAGTGTGAGACCTCCTTTCCTTGTGCTTGATTGTGGATCCCCATGGTTGAAGTGGTTTGGGGACCCCAGCGTCTTTGCTAAGTGTCGTCTCATATGCAGGTGGTGTGGATCCTCGTCGTTGGGCCTGGCTGCAATCCCGACCCTGGATCCTATGTCATTGTGCTCCGGGAAAATGGGTGGTGAGAGATGAGACTTTAAATCCCCTTCCCCTGCAGATTCTGGCAGACAACATAGAGTAGTATCTGCCTTTGAGCTTCTGCACCCTGTCAGTGCTGGCACAGTGGGAATAGTTATGCTCAACCTCCAGCTACCATGTTCTCTCCTCTGTCTCACTATCTCCTCTTGGACTCTTCCAGTCTGGCCAGTTCTAGCAAGAGAAGCTCTCAAGCAGCACTCTCTCTTGCGACCGTGTTGTTCTCAGAAAAGTCTGAGTCTCAGAGTTTTCTGAAGTGAAGCTGTTTGTGTGTCTCTTGCTCACTCAGTGCCAACACCCTTGGGATCACTTGTTGCCCGGGTAACCTGGAATTCCCCAGACTGCCCAGCTTCCTCTGTAAGTGGTGACTCATAGCTAATTGTTTTGTGTAGGTGGAAAAACAAACACCAGTGGTTAACTCCCTCATCACCCGAGTCCAAGCAATGCCATGTGGCGATTGAGCCTCAGGGGTGCCACAGAAGGAACCTCCCACTACCTTGCTGAACCAGAAGACATGGTATTAAGTATCCCCTGACAACAGCTCATACCAGAGGACCCGGCCTCCCAGGACCACATAATCACTGGGAGCGACGGCAGCATGAAGTGAGTCTCTTAGAGCGCAAAACAGGGCCACAGTGAGCACCTGCATTAGATCCACCCCCCGGAGACCTGCCATGACACCCACCACCATGCAAACTGCTAGACCTGACATATGGCATGGTATGTGTTAGGTGGTATGCCTGTGCTGGCTTAGATCAGATTGCCGGGTACTGAAAATTGTCAGGAATCAAAAGAAAGAGGAAGTATTGCTTTGTTAAATGTAAAAGGTATTTTTGGAATAGAGTTGTCATATGTGTCAAGTTGTGTGAATTGGAAAAAGAGTAATGCCCCCTCAAGACAGGTTCCCTTATTTCTAAGATATTTGCCACTTCACCCTGGCAATTTGTGAAGTTTGTAAGGATGGATTGAATGTTGGTTAAAGTTCCTTCCTGCAGTCAACTTAAGGGCCCGTTACACGCGTCGATTAATAGGGAGATATGTCGTCGGAGTAACGGATTCCATGACGCACATCCGGCATCGTTTACGACGTCGTTGCCTGTGACACCTACGAGCGACTCTGAACGGTCGCAAATAGAAAAAATGAAAATCGTGGATCGTTGACACGTCGTTCATTTTTAAAAAATTGTTTGTTTTGGGAAAGCAGCCGACATATTGCTCCGTTTGACACCCTGCCAACATCGAACAACATTCAAACGAACGCCTGGGTCCAACAATATGTAATTGATCGCTGATGCGTTGACTTTGAGACGTGTCACTGGGCGTGTCACGTCGCACATGCGATCGTCAGATAAATTGTAGCATGTAACGGGCCCTTTAGGTATAGTGAGTTAACTCCCTACTCAAAAAATTCTGACATGCTTAGTAAAAATATACATATCTATTGATGGAAGAACCTCATAAATGATCTATACTTCACCTGAGGTCACATGTTACAGGTGTGTAACGGGTAACAGAGGGCCTACAGAAGACCAGTGCCGGTAACACTTAAACACTCCAGAAAATCCCAGTTTCCCCAACAATCCCCAATAGAATGGTACAAGGCTAGGGTCGGACAAATGGATGGCTGCCTAAAGGTGGAGCCAGTCCAGTCCACTAGTTGACCAAGTAGGAGGGGCGGACTGTGGACAGACAGTCAGAAGGAGAGGAAACAGAGAAAAAGACAGTCGGACAATGGAGAAACAGTTTGACAGTGAACGTGAGCAAATGCACTGACTAGGAGTGAACAGTAGAGTTGAGCGATGTTCGAGGTTCGAGGTTCGCCAATTTCATGTTCGAGTGATTTTGGGGGGGTGTTCGAGCTCGAACTCGAGCTTTTTGCTAAAAGCTCGACAGTTCGAGTTACGTTCGAGAACAGTTTGATCAACAAAAAGCCTAGCTAGTTACTAGCTGGCTTTTCACTCTAATAGTGTGAGTCACTGTGAATCACACTATTACCAAATTTCAGCGTATAGTGTGCAGGGGGCACGGGGTTTAGATCCTGTGCTGCTGCTAAGTGCTGAGATAATGCCGATCGCCTTTTTTTTTTTTTTTCCCTAACCGCGCATGCAGTGGGGTGGGCCAGGATGTCAGCCAATCTCAGACACACACACAGCTAAGTGGATTTTTGCCATATAAGCATGGGCATGAGTCATAGGCTGTGCATGTCACATGTCCTTGCCTTATAAGATACGGCCATTTTCCCCTTCGCTGCCATTATCTGTCTTCTGCGTGTGGGTGACAGTCACCGCTCACGCTGCTGCCCCTGCTGTGTGCGCTATAGAGATACAGTGCAATCTACACAGCTACAGCGCTTTAGGGATTAGGGACTGCTGGTTTTTTCAGCCCTTTTCAGGGCTGATTTACAGGCATTCATAGCCATAGCTGCTAGGCAGGTCCGTGCAAACGCTGTGTAGGGCTTTAGATAATAGCGTCTGGTTACCTCAGTTCAGGAAATTCCTTGCTGCATTTTTTCATTAGCAGGGATAGAAAGTGAGGCTTCCTTTGCTGTCCACTGACCCAAAGCACCCGGGCATTGTACCCACCTGCCCATTGTTGCCACGCTATTTTATTTGCCCAAAGAGCTGACACTTTTTGTGCAATCCTAAAAGTGTCCGGAATACTAACTTAGTGTTCCTTTGCTGTCCACTGACCCACAGCACCCGGGCATTATACCCACCTGCCCATTTTTGCCACAATATTTTATTTGCCCAAAGAGCTGACACTTTTTGTGCCATCCTAAAAGTGTCTGGAATACTAAGTTAGTGTTCCTTTGCTGTCCACTGACCCAAAGCACCCGGGCATTGTACCCACCTGCCCATTTTTGCCATACTATTTTCTTTGCCCAAAGAGCTGACACTTTTTGTGCCATTCTAAAAGTGTCTGGAATACTAACTTAGTGTTCCTTTGCTGTCCACTGACCCACAGCACCTGGGCATTGTACCCACCTGCCCATTTTTGCCACGCAATTCTAATTGCAAACTGTGCTGCCACTGTTAGGGGCATACCAAAATTGACTGGGAATCTCAGTGTTGGTTATTCAGCTGTCAATAAAGCTAGACCACCTCTGCATGGTACCCACCTGCCCATTTTTAACACATATTTTATTTGCAAAAAGAGCTGACACTTTTTGTGCCATCCTAAAAGTGTCTGGAATACTAACTTAGTGTTCCTTTACTGTCCACTGACCCACAGCACCCAGGCATTGTACCCACCTGCCCATTTTTGCCACGCAAACTGTGCTGCCACTGTTAGGGGCATACTAAAATTGACTGAGATACTCAGTGTTGGTTATTCAGCTGTCAGTAAAGCTAGACCACCTCTGCATGGTCCACACCTGTCCATTTTTGCTACGCAATTCTAACTGCAAACTGTGCTGCCACTGTTAGGGGCATACTAAAATTTACTGGGATACTGCCTTAGGGCGGCTTTGCACGTTGCAACATCGCATGTGTGATGTCGGTGGGGTCAAATCGAAAGTGACGCACATCCGGCATCACTTTCTACATCATAGCGTGTAAATTCTAGATGATAAGATTAACGAGCGCAAAAGCGTAGTTATCGTATCATCGGTGCAGGCTCCGACTTTTTCAGAATTACGCTGCCACGACAGGTACGATGTAGTTCCTCGGCAGCACACATCGCTGTGTATGAAGCTGCAGGAGCGAGGAAAATAACCTTACCTGCCGCCGGCGGCTATATGGAAGGAAGAAGGTGGGCGGGAGGTTTACATTCTGCTCATCTCCGCCCCTCCGCTTTGATTGGCCGCCTGCCGTGTGACGTCGCTGAGATGTTGTACGACCCGCCCCCTTAGGAAGGAGGCGGGACGCCGGCCACAGCGACGTCGCAGGACGGGTGAGTGCATGTGAAGCTGGCGTACCGATAATGTTCGCTGCTCCAGGAATCACAAGATATCGCTGCTGCGACGAGGGAGGGGACTATCACGTGCGACATCGCAGCATCGGCTTGTGATGTCACAACGTGCAAAGCCCGCCTTAGTGTTCCTTTGCTGGCAATCACGGTACAGCACCTCTGCATGGTACACACCTGTCCATTTTTGCTACTCAATTCTAATTGCAAGCTGTGCTGCCACTTTTAGGGGCATACTAAAATTTACTAGGATACTCAGTGTTGGTTATTCAGCTATCAATAAAGCTAGACCACCTCTGCATTCTACACACCTCTCCATTTTTGCTACCACATTTTAAGCGTCCAATCTTGTTGCTAACAAAATGAGTGGCAAAAGGACAGATGCTGGTGGAAAGGGGAACAGGCGTGTTGGAAAAGGAAAAAAGTTTGAATCCGTGGGGTAGGTGGGAAACATCTGCTCTAACATCTGCTGAAGAAAAGCCATCTTCCAGCAAAAGTAAGATGTCTACTAGTTTCCGTGGATAATCAGATGTGCTACCTTTTTTACGGAACCGAACAACTGTAACAAAGGTAGATGATTGACAAAAAAAGAACATGCTAAAATGGATCTCAAGTGCTCCAACAAGTGGCCTCTCCTCCACCTCAACTTCAACATCCAAAAAACAACAGTCCTCTGAGTTGTCACCGCAATCGCACTTGCTTTCTCCCAGCTCTCAAGTCTCCACCCGCCCTGCAGAGTATGGCGTAAAAGAGATGGCTGAGTCTGTCTGCAGAGCTGTTCAGTCACACTATAGGCTGGGAATCAGAGGTCTGATCCCAAGCTACAGTGAGTACAGACCAGGAAATGGTCTGCAGTGATGCCCAGAAGCTTTGTGACTCAGATTCAGGCCCTGATGACCAAGTTTCTGAGCATAATGTAGACCCTAATTCCCACACTGTAACACCTGTTGGTGGAGACAATGAGGAACATACCGATGACGATGAGATGCAGATACCTGATTGGGATGACAAATTAACTATTCAGTCAGGGCAGGAAGAAGTTAGGTCTGAGGGCGAGGGGAGTGCAAACACAACGCTTTATGATGACGTTCTAGATCCCTCTTACTGTCAACCCACACTCAGGTACTCAAGGAGGTCACCAGAGGCGGTGGAGGAGGATGTGACTGACGACAAAGTAACCTTGCACCTTCCTGGACAGAGTCGGAGTACTGGAAGCATGTCAACAACTGCATCCTCAGCCACAACTCTGCCTCTGAGCACAAGTCGGGGTGGCCCTGCAGGTCACATGGGGCCTAAGCCTTACCTAGCCTGGTCCTTTTTTGACATCGCAAAGGATCTCCCAAATCATGTGATCTGTAAGATTTGTCGCCAATCTATAAGTAGAGGCCAAAACCTCACCAGTTTGACAACTTCTTTCATGAATCGTCACATGAATAACAAACATAAGTCCCAGTGGGAAGTTCACCGTGATACAATGCGGGCTAGCGGAGTGGGCCATCCACCGTCAAGTGCATCCGCGCGCTCTTCATCCTCTATGGTTGTGGGGACAGCTGTCACACATGTTTTTCCTCGCAGACCTTACACCTCTTTAACCGCAACAGGCAGTTTGCTTTGCAGGTCGTCAGTTGTTTTGGAATGGGGAAACAAGTGCTGGTATAAAGCTCTCTCAGACATCGAGAGCACCAATTTTTGATGAAGGCAACATCATGTCTCTGCCTACACTTTCCTCACAGACCTGCAGTTTTCAGGGACACCCTACTCCACACCATCTCCAAACACCTGCCAGATCTCGGTCCCTCATATGTGGACCAATAAAAGGCCATTTTCTCCGAGCTATGACAAAGCTAAGAGGTTGACTTTCACCCTCTGTAAGCTCTTGGCTACCGAAATGCTGCCTTTCCGCCTGGTGGACACAGAGGATTTTCAAGACCTTATGTCAGTCGCAGTGCCCCAGTACCAGATGCCCAGTCACCACTACTTCTCTAAGCAAGGTGTGCCTGCACTACACCAGCATGTCACACACAACATTACTGCTTCCTTGAGAAACTCAGTGTATGACAGGGTGCATTTCACCACCGATACTTGGACCAGTAGGCATGGACAGGGGCGGTACATGTCGCTTACTGGACACTGGGTAACTATGGTGCGAGATGGAGAATTGTCTGCTGAACAAGTCTTGCCATCCCCACAACTTGTGCGTCAATCCTCTGTATGTAGAAGTTCCTCCACTGCATCTGCCTCCTCAACCTCGTCTGGGTCCTCCACCTCCGCCCCAAGCCTGCCTGGTCAGGCCACCCGCGTTGTAACTGTGCACAAGGATACCCGCACACCTCCTTACTATGCTGGCAGCAGAGCTCAATGGCATCAGACGGTCTTTACCTTGAAATGTCTTGGAAATAAGAGTCACACAGCTTAGGAGTTGTGGTCAACTCTTGCAAGCGAGTTTCGTAAATGATTGTCTCCACTCAACCTGCTGCCAGGGAAGGCCATGTGCGACAATGCTGCAAACCTGGGTGCGGCCCTTTGTCGGGTCAAGGTGACACACGTGCCTTGTATGGCTCACGTGTTGAACTTTGTTGTCCAACAATTTTTAACCCACTATCCCGGCCTAGATGGGCTTCTGCAAAGCGCATGGTCACTCTCTGCTCACTTCCGCCGTTCAACCGCCGCAGCTGACTGACTTGAATCGCTCCGAAAGTCTTTCGGCCTGCTGGTTCATCGCCTGAAATGCGATGTGCCGACACGCTGGAATTCGACTCTCCACATGTTGCAGCAACTGTGGCAGCACCACCGAGCCCTGGTGCAATACGTTATGACGTATAGCCTGGGCCAACGAGATGCAGAGGTGTGGCAGATCACACTGCTGGAGTGGTCTCAGATGAAGAACCTATGCACCCTTCGGCACAGTTTCGACATGGCGACGAATATGTTTAGCGCTGAAAATGCCATTATCAGCATGACAATTCCAGTCATTTACATGCTGGAGCACACGCTAAACAGTATTTGGAGTCAGATGGTGGGACAAGAGAAAGGGGAGGAAGTACAGGAGGATTCATATGCGCAAGGGATACCAACATCTACAAGGTCCAGACGTTCAGCATCACCAAGGCGGCAGGCATGGGACAGTGGGGGAGAGGGATTAACAAGGGCGTATGGTAGCAGGTGAAATGTTGAGGAAGGTGCAGGAGAACATGAAGAAATGGAGGACGAACTGTCCATGGACATGGAAGACTCAGCGGATGAGGGAGACCTTGGTAAAATTTCGGTTGAACGAGGTTGGGGGGAGATGTCAGAGGAAGAAAGCACATTTATCACCTCGCTGCCACAAACACAGCGAGGACTTGGTCTGCATGGATGCGCAAGACACATGGGCGCCTTCTTGCTGCACTACCTACAACATGACCCTCGGATTGTCCGAATTAGAAGTGATAATGACTACTGGGTTGCCACACTATTAGATCCCCGATACAAGTCCAAATTTGGAGAAATAATTCCAGCCATAGAAAGGGACGCACGTATGCAGGATTATCAGCAGAAGCTGTTACTCAATCTTAGCTCGGCTTTTCCACCAAACACCAGTGGTGCACGGAGTGAATCTCCCAGTTGTAAATTGACAAACATGGGACTGTCTCGTCATTATTAGTCAAACCATACCAGCAGCACTGTATCTGGTGCTGGTAACAGCAATTTTATGGAATCGTTTCTTAATTTTTTTTAGACCATCCAATGCAAGGCCACAAGAGACAAGAAGTCTGACACATAGTCAACAGCTGGAGAGGATGATACAGGAGTATCTCCAAAAGAACATCGATGCCATGACTTTGCAACTGGAGCCTTGCTCATTTTGGGCTTCCAATCTTGAAAAATGGCCTGAGCTTGCCACTTACGCCTTGGAGATCATGTCGTGTCCCGCAGCCAGCGTTGTCTCGGAACGTGTCTTCAGTGCTGCTGGTTGTGTGCTGACAGATAAGCGCACGCATCTGTCCAGTGACAATGTGGACAGACTAACGTTAATCAAGATCAACAAGTCATGGATCTGCAAGGACTTTAATACCCCTGTGTCATCCTGGGGAGAGTAAAGGCTGGCGTATTTTGGAATGTGCTTGATGCAAATCTACCTGTCAAGTTTGGAACTGGGGCACAAGTGATGCAACTGAAGGGGTGTCTGTGGGGTCCAATTTTTGGAAAAAAGGAGACTCTGCTTGGAGTCCCCTTACTGTGTTTTTAAAAATAAGCCAAGATGAACAAGTCATGGTTCAGCAAAAACTTTGCTACCTACCCCGGTGTCATCCTGGGGACAGTTAAGGCTGGCGTATTTTGGAATGTGCTTGATGCAAATCTACCTGTCAAGTTTGCAACTGGGGCACAAGTAATGCCACTGAAGGGGTGTCTGTGGGGCCCAATTTTTTGAAAAAGGGAGACTCTGCTTGGAGTCCCCTTGCTGTGTTTTACATGATCTTAGAAGGGCATGACATGCCTGTATCTGTGTCTCCTCCTCTTTTAACTCGTACAGCTGTTTTGTTTTCGCATGAGTATATGGCCTTGTCCCTTTCCCATGTGTTTTTGGTGTCTAGGGAGTTGTTTGTCACCTTTTGGACAGCTTTGAAGATGTTTTCTATGTGTTTTTATGTGTTTGTGTTTGCCTCCCATTGTTTTCAATGGGGTTCGAGAGGGTCGTTGAACGGTTCGCCGAGCCGAACTCGAACGCGGCCTCCGTTCGACGAACTGAACTGAACTTGAGCCTTTAGAGGCTCGCTCATCTCTAGTGAACAGTAACCTGGTGCCCAGGAGGTTAGTTGCCGGTAGAGTACGGTGGAGTACTCCCGAAACTATGCACCAATGGGGTACAGGACCCTAGGACAGGCAGAATCTCCAGGCAGGCCTCTTAACACCTGCACAGGGAGGGGATCATCAAGGACCTCACTGACCTTTAAGTCTGGGACTCAGTAGCAAAGGGAGAACTGGGGACAGGACCAGAGACTCCAACCCCACAGGGTTCAGGCTACCGTCATACGGCCTGCAGTGGAAAACAACCGGATGGGGACCCCCAGCTCCTCTATGTCACGGAGACCCACCAACAAGAGACAGGTGCAGGGGAAGAAGACATCAGATTACTAAACTAGCACTCGGACTAAGAGGACCTGAAGGTGAAACCAGCCGTCCTTGGGTGACCAGTTACCACCAGAAAGTGAGTAAAGAACCAGTTGCACTGAACCCCTTGTGTGGACTACCTTCTTCCGACACCCGTCACATCATCTACCCTCTGGGGCCCAGCCCTGCTTGCGAAGGGCCTATCATCCAGGCTGCCATTAACACCAGCCCCAGTAGTGGACATTGCGCAGCGGTGACTCCATCCACATAGCCTAACACCACAAGTAGCATCACGTGTGAACACTATTCTAATCCCCTGTAAATATACCTACCCCCTTTTCAAAAAGCACCCAGGGCACGGGCCATCAAAGTGACATTCCCCAGTTATGCACCGCCCGGGACCGAGTACCCCATAACCCTGGGTGACACACTAACTTTGGCTGCACAAACTGCTCATTGACCTTCTATTATTTCTGCTTGGTTTTCATCCCTTTCACTTTAGGACCCAGCAGATTTCCTCAGCTGTCAGCTGCTGTTCATCAGTATTTCCCTTGTCTTTATATACCTTCACATCCTATTACTCTGTGCTGGTGATATTTCATATATCTTCATCAAGTCTTCAGTGCTAGCAGTTGGTTTGTAAATATCTGGAGAATCTTGATGGATGTTGCAGTTTCTCTCATTGAGTCAACTGGATGTACGTTGTTTGCTGTTTTTCCTTGTTAGATATCCCTGTGTGTCATTTAGCACATAGTGAGATTCATGAAGAGTTCATCCCATCCGCTTCCTACCTAGGACCCAGATCGGGGTCAACCTAGGTTCAGGTATCCGCCTCGGCACATAGGTGCAGAACCTATCAAGGGTGATTAGGAAACCCAGTACTCAATGGCAGGATTGGTCAGTGGTCACCATCTTCCCCTTCTCTAGACACAGAGTTTCACGTTCCTTTCACCATTCACTTGGTACTTCCCCGTATCTAGTGTGACATCACAGTTGAAACCATAAAAACCACTAACTGTGACTGCAGATGAACTCACTGCCAGACTGTCAGACTGCTCTGCTGCCTTATCACGCAGTCCAGCTGTCTGGCTGTGAGTTCACCTCGAGTCACAGTTGGTGGCTCACACAGAGGGTACCATGAATAGTACCAACTGTGACCACACGTGAACTCACTGCCGGACTGCTATACTGCCATGTTACACAGTCCGGCATTGAGTTCACTTGCGGTCACAGTTGGCAGTTCACACAGAGGGGGGTACTATGGGAGCCCCTGACTGTGAACTCTGGTGAGCTCACTTCCAGACTGTTGGACTGCGTGACACGGCGGCAGAGCAATACAGCAGTCTGATAGTAAATTCATTTGCGGCCTCTGTTGGCGGCTCACACAGAGGATACCATGTAAACCAACAACTGTAACTGCAGGTAAACTATCAGACTGCTCTGCTGCCATGTCATGCAGTCCACAGTCCTGCAGCGAGTTCACAGGTGGTTACATTTGGTACTGTGGGACCCCCGGCTGTGAACTCCGGTGACGTGACTGATGTCACTGCTTTTCCCAGCCAAGTGCTCACCCACTGCCTTCAGTGTATTCTGGAGGCTGCAGTGACTGGTCATGTTCTATAATGTCAGTTTGCACAGCAGCTTTCAGATGTAGCAAAGCCGAGGTTTGTAGTGGGATGCCGTTGTTGATTACGTCGGTCCTCTAGGGTGTTTTGGAGAGTTAATAAATGAGTGAAAGAGCATGTCTGTGTTTATTAATTCAAATAAAGGATTTTTCTTTGTAGGTGGTTATTTCTTTTGATTTACAAGGTTAGCATTGAGGGTGTCTCACGGACACTTCTCCATTGCTAACCTATAGTTTGATGGCAGCTATGATTTCTGTTAAACCTCAGCTATCATCAACCCCATATGTTACACCTGTTGCCACCACACCTGGCAATCAGGATGAGTCGGGTAAAGCACCAGAATTGGTGCACCTAATGTGAAGTGCCAATTCTGGGGCTGCTGCGTGCTGATATTTTTTGGCTGGGAAGGACTAGAAACCATGGGCCTTCCCACCCTGATTATAGCTGCCCCCAGCGCTCCTCTTTTCATTGGCCCGCACTAGGGACAAAGAGAAGCTGCTCTGTGTGGCAAACTATATCATATACGTGGGAGGACTTAAATCTGTCCGACCAGGTGCTTCACCCTTATCTGGTGAAATGGAAGTCAAGGGCCTGGTACAAAACTGTAGCGATCTACCTCATCTAGATTGCGACGTATAACAGTTTTGTGCTGTATAAAAAGTCGCAAGGACCACTCGCTTTCCTCCCATATCAGGAGGCAGTTATTGAGTGACTTCTTTTTGACTCGGAGCCACAGGGTGAAGCCTTCGAGTCGAAGGATGTGCGGAGTCTGTCCAAGCGCCATTTTATTTTGCCTCATCCCATCCACTCCCACCAACAACCTTCCCCAAAAAAGATGTTGGGTTGTCTGAAGCATGGCATAAGGAGTGATTGCTGTTACTACTGCCCCATGTACCCCTCTCAAACAGGCCTTTGTGTCACTCCCTGTTTTGAGATCCTCCACATAACCTCCCATTATTGAATTGGCATCACTATCCCCAACTAGATGTACTAGCATCTTTTTTACCCCCACATAATTTAGATTTTCTGTTAGTGGCCCCCTGTAGAGATTCTATTTATTACTTGTAAAATAAAAATTACTATTTTCATCAGTAAAACACATTTTACCTCATTTCACAAATAATTCCAGGCTACAATCATCCCATACCAAACTATTATTCAGATAAATCCTTGCCCACATGCCCACGTCTGCATTCTCCAGAATGTGGCCACCACTAATGTTCTTGAAAAGTCTGATCATTTGACAACTTTCCAGGACTCAGTCACTCACAAGTGTTTTATTTTACCATTTGATGGTTTTTACAACTATGCCTTGCTACACAAAACTTTCATTTGCTTTTATATTACTTATATATTATTTTTCTTGGTAATACAGGCACAATCATTTTATTGGAGGATTTATAGCAGTGAGGCTGTTCCATATTCATACACTATGGGCTTTACTGCATGGTTCTTGCCGAACTTCCTGTACAGGACATAATGTTTAGAATTCTGGAGATGATTGGTTGTTCTGTGCACATAGCGGTTCCTACCTTAGCGGGCAGGAGCCTGTTATGGAGTACCATGTGACTTGGCCATTTGTCCAAATAGAGGTTTCTGACCACATTTTTTCTCATAATAAACTGGGTAAATAATTTCGGGGTCCATTTTGTCATGTGGTTTCTTGTAAAAGTGAATAAATTGAGGCTAAAGAAACATTTTTAGGCAAAATGTTAATTTAATGGGTTTTTGTGAAGCACCTGAAAGGTTAAAAAAAAACTACTTGGGTGTGATTTTGAGCAGTATGACGTGTGTAGTTTTCAGAATGGTGTCACTTTTGTGTATTTTCTGTCGCCTAGGCCTCTCAAAGTCACTTCAAATGTGATGTAGTCCCTAAAAAATGGTTTTGTAAATTTTGTTGAAAAACTGAGAAATTGTTGATAAATTTTAAACCCTTCTAACTTCCAAGCAAAATAAAATTATCGTTCAAAAATTAGGCTGATTTAAAGTAGACATGTGGGAAATGTTATATAGTAAGTATTTTGTGTGACAGAACTTTCTGGTTATAGGGCAAAAAAATTAAAAGTTGGAAAATTGTGAAAATTTCAAATTCAAAGAACTGCAAAAAATGGCCTTGTCATGAAGGTGAAAACTGGCTTCGCTTAAGGGCTTAAAGCCTTGATCTTTATCTTGGGACAGTTAAGTGAGGTAGGTTGCTAGTGAGTGTCTGTTTTAGCTAATGTGGGTGGGAAACATTATTAGGTAATTTAAGGTTTTATTGGGTATCAGTATTGTGTACTATTAAAGTATTTTGTAACAGTGTTGAAGTTGGTGAAATATAAACTGAAGACGTAAAATAAATATTCTTTATTAGTACATGAGTTGGTGTCATTTATACGCAGTTCTTACATGCATATACTATGGTACTTACAGTAATGGCTTAAAGAGTTTGAACTCTGGAAATTGTTCCACAAAATAAAGTATTTCTCCTAGAAAATTATTGCAATTGCATGTTTTCTTCTACAATATATTTATTTCCTTTGTATGTATTGGCATAACACAAAAAAAAAAACAAAGAAAAGACAAATTGGACATAATTTCACATAAAACACCAAAAATGATCTGGATAAGATTGGTGGCACTCTCAACTTAACAATGGTTGCACACCCTTTGGGATAAATACCTGCAATCAATCGCTTGCTATTATCATCAGCAAGCTTCTTTCACCTCTCAACAGCAATTTTAAAGGGAAGGTGTCGTCCAAACAAAATGTCAATATCTGAAAAAATGTAAAGTATTAATGTTTTAATGTTTTGTTTATATATTATTTGTTTTTAATTGAGCAAAATATATATATATAAAAAAAGTTTGATATTTTCCACTGTTAAACACTAGGGGGAGCAGCTTCTTAAATCCTACAGAAATCCCACTGTAGAAATAGCCTACATTACAGCTGCAGCAAAGTGGGCGGAGTCTGCTCTCCTGTGTGTGATGTCACCTCCCCCTCCCAATCTGGTTGTTTCCAAGGGATAACAGAGAATAAAATTTAGGATCACAGTGCTGAGCCATTTTGCTGGTGACCAGAAATATCTAAAGTGTCACGAAGGATAGCAGGAGTATCACACAGGATAGGATTAGATACACAGCTCAGCAAACAGTATCAAACAGGAGAGGATTAGATACAAAGCTCAGGAGACAGTATCACACAGGAGAGGATTAGATACACAGCTCAGCAGACAGTATTGCACAGGGTAGGATTAGATACAGCTCAGCAGACAGTAAAGGTTTAGATACACAGCTCAGCAGACTATCACACAGGACAGGATTAGATACACAGCTCAGCAGACAGTATCACACAGGATAAGATTAAATACACAGCTCTGCAGACAGTATCACACAGGACAGGATTAGATACACAGCTCAGCAGACTATCACACAATAAGATTAGATACACAGCTCTGCAGACAGTATCACACAAGATAGGATTAGATATACAGCTCAGCAGACAGTATCCCACAGGATAGGATTAGATACACAGCTCTGCAGACAGTATCACACAGGATAGGACACACGTGTTTAATGGGATTTAGATTAGGATTCGTTGCCGGCCACTTCCAAACTCTCCAGCACTTTTTTCCATCCATTTCTGGGTGCTTTTTGAAGTATGTTTAGTATGCATTATTCTGCTGGAAGACCTATGACCTAGCACACTAACCAGGATTGGACCGGGGTATTTAGGGCCCTTATGGGGAATTGACTCCAGGGCCCACTTTACAGCTATATACAAATACTTGTTAGCCATTATCTCCGACCTCGTTATAGTAGAGCATCGACTGTAAAACACAGATGGCTCCTGCACATCTACTGTGCGCACACCAAAACTGATGTAGTTTACATTAAAGGGATTCTTTGGTGAAAAAGAGTTATCACCGATCCACAGGTTCCGTAGGTGATAACTTATTGATTGGTGGAACCAGACCAGCAGAACCCGCAGTGATTTTAAGAATGTGGAACTGTTATCCCTCACAGGGCACTTTTATCTCTATTATAAAATGCAGTGGCAGGTTGGATGTGTGACCGCATCTCCATTCATCTTTTTTGGCACAGTCAGAAAAAGCCAAGAACAGCACGCGACCGCAACTGAGGGAATGATGGATCAGGGGTCGAGTAGAATGTTATCTCCCGTATAATGGGGAATAAAAGTTGCACATTTTGCTGATCAGTGTGGGTCCCAGTAGTCAGACCTCCCCACTGATGAATAAGTTATCACTTATCCTTAGACCATGTTCACACTTTCAGTATTTGGTAAGTATCTTACCTCAAAATTTGTAGCCAAAACCAGGAGTGCTTGAAAAATGCAAAAGTGGGGCCCCTGTGTCTATTATACATTTCCTCTGATTTTACCACTCCTGGTTTTGGCTACAAATACTGCGGTAAAATACTTACAAAATACTCAATGTTTGCAAGTGGCCTTAGAAAAGATGATTGCTTGTTTTCAGTGGAGAACCTCCGTAAGTGCATATATGATAAAGTTTAATAATCATAATACAGGGAGGGGTTACACAACAGAATTCACTATATCAAGACCAATAATACCACATACAAGGGAGAAATACCGCCATATTGTGACTAGACAACATATTACCACCACATAGTGACTGAATATAACCACATACAAGGGAGAAATACCACCACACCATGACCAGACCACATAGTGACTGAATAATACCACATACAAGGGAGAAATACTACAATACAATGACCAGACCAAATAGTGACCAAATAATATCACATACAAGAGATAAAATACTACCATACTATGACCAGACCACATATTACTACCACATAGTAACCCAAAACAACCATATTCAAGGGTCAAATAACAATGCAATATGACCAGATGACATAGTGACCGAATACTACAATAATGATCGTGAATAAAAACCACAATACTTATAACACTAATATTACCATCAGTACCATTATACACAGGATCGCTGTATATATTGTCAGTGTATAGGTAATACAGTAATGATGGTGACATTATACACAGAAATTCTGTATATAGTGCACAGGTAAGACAGTGATAATCAGTGAGTTTATGACCAGGAGATTTGTATATAGGTAATACAGTGATCACCAGTGACATTATACACAGGAGCTCTGTATATTGTATATAGTGTGTGTGTGTGTGTGTGTGTGTATGTGTGTGTGTGTGTGTATGTGTACATGTAATACACTGACTTACTAGTGACCCCTCTAGCTGAAGTTATTAATCTTCATTTTCCTCTTCATCTAGTGCTGACCGCTATCACTTCTTCCTGTCATGACCCGACTCTGCAGAAAATAACACACAGTGACCTTTAGCTGATCACTCCCAGAACACATAGTACACTTTTTAGCCACTTTCTACACTATGTCAGACTTTTGTTCCTCCCATGTAAGACAGTATCCTCAAATTAAATTATATTACAGCAATAGTAATGTTCCCTAATTTGCCCCTACAGTAATTTTGTCCACCATAAACCAATAATGTATGTTGTTCAATCTGGCCCTATATAGTACTTATCTCCCCCCATCCTGGCCCTGTTTATTTAATAATGTCTCCCTTTCTGGACCCCTTTATTTAATAATATCTCCCATCCTTGCTCCTGTATTTAATAATGTCTTCCATTCTAGCCCCTTGTATTTAATACTGTCTTCTATCCTGGCCCCCTTTATTTAATAATGTCTTCCCTCCTGGATCCATGTATTTATTAATGTCTTCCATCCTTGCCCCCTTTATTTAATATTGTCTCCTATCCTGGCCCCCTGTATTTAATAATGTCTACCATACTAGCCCTCTGTATTTAATAATGTCTCCCATTCTGACCCCCTGTATTTAACAATGTCTCCCATCCTGGCCCCCTTTATTTAATAATGTCTCTCTTCCTGGCCCCCTGTACTTAATAGGGTTTCCCATCCTGGCCCCTATATTTAATAATGCCTCCCATCCTGGCCCCATGTATTTATAAATGTCTTCCATCCTTGCCTCCTTTATTTAACAATGTCTCCCATCCTGGGCTCCTTTATTTAATAATGTCTTCCATCCTGGCCCCTCTATTTAATAATGTCTCCCATCATGGCCCCCTTTATTTAATAATGACTTCCTTCTTGGCCCACTGTATTTAATAATGTCTCCCATCCTGGCCCCCTTTATTTACTAATATCTCCCATCCTAGGCCTCTATGTTCCCCCATCTTGGGTCCCTATGTTTCTCCATCCCAGGAGTATCAGAGAAGAGAATAGCAGCTCCCTGGAGAATGATTGAAGGGTTCAGTGCTCGGAAATCATGGTTCGGCTCCAAGGTGAAGACTAAATAAAAATTGAGAAAATCCAGTACCAACATAAATAAAATGAAAAAGTTTATTACAAAAATCAAAAGCCCATTACACATCAATATTTAGGGCATTAATAGGAATATGGAAACGTCAATGCGTTTCAAGCAAAAAAAGCTCTTATTCATGACAAGAAATATGTTCTGCGACTCGCACAGTGGCATTCAAAGTTCAGTTAACAGGAGCTTTGATGACGTCATAGTCATGTGACCAGTCTGCGAGCCAATGTCTGTACAACATTCTCACCAGACTGGTCACATGGCTATGACATCATGGAAGGTCCTTTAGGCAGTGGTGCTTACCGGGGGCCAGCAATGATCGGACGCGGAAGCAGAAGCGGCAGGAGACAGAGTCTACAGGACGTGTCTCGGGACCTGTAAGTATAATCAGAAAGTTTTTTAATAATGTGCATTTATTTTACAGACCCTGGACCCGAACTGGACCCAATCTGTTTCCCAGGAAAGCTTGTGATCGGGATTGTGTACATAATCACTATGTGATCGGTACGATCCCCGATCTTTACGGTTCGGGATCACCTATCACTACTAGCGACTCCTAAATCGAGTCTTTAGATGGTCATTTCCATCTACTACTACCAGGGCCAGCTCCAGATTTTTGTATATACATATTTAAAGACAAATTCACAAAAATACATCTAATTAGACATTAATTTATACACAGTCATATACACTGATATACATAGCTATTCACATCATACATACAGACACAGACGCATTACAGATATTTTTAATATGGGAAAGCGGGCAGCAGCCTCACTCACCTCCCCCGCTTGTCGCCCATCCAGCTCCTCCCAGGCATGTGGCTGTGCCGCGCTTATTGGTGGCCTAACAGACATGGACGTGCACAGTGCACACTGACACTGCTATATGTACATTACAGGAGAGGCTGTAGATATAGAGCAATTGGGGGACATACAGCTCCAGAGGGGGGCATTCAGCTCTGGGGGTATACATCACTGGGGTGGATGAGTCATACAGCTCTGGAGTGGTATACAGTACTGGGGTGGGGAGACTTATAGCTCTGGGCGTATAGAGCACTGGAGTGGGGAGACAAACAGCTCTGGGGGTTATACAGTACTAGGGTGGGAGGACATACAGTTCTGGGGGATATACCACACTGGCATGGGGGAGATACAGCTCTGGGCGGGTATACAGCACTGGGGTGGGAGGACATACAGTTCTGGGGGAATACAGCACTGGGGTGGGGGTCATACAGTTGTTGGGTGTATACAGCACTGTGGTAGGGGGTAGACATGTCTGGGGGTATACAGCACTGGGGTGGGGGGCAAACAATTCTGGGAGTATACAGCACGGGGGTCAGGGGACAGACTGTTCTGGGGGATATACAGCACTGTTGTGGGGGCAGACAGTTTTGGGGGTATACAGCACTGGGGTCAGGGGACAGACAGTTCTGGGTGGACATACATCTCGGCGGGATGTTAGTGCTGCGGCTCTTTTCTTCATGGTAGTGGCAAGGGTAGATGCTAGGGTGTATAGGCTCCTTCCATGAACCTTCTCTTCATCTGTGAACCGGAGATCAGCACACTGCACATTAGCTTCACCCACACATGAACTTCAATGTCCCTGCACACAACGCTCCGCAGTGACATGCTGCATGCTGTAAAGTGCCGCTGCCGCCTTAACACTGCAGTTTCTCGGAACTCAGCCAGGGGCCGCAGGATACATCATCACCCCTGCTAACATAGAGTGGGCCCCCCAGCAGTCCAGGGCTCCGGCACTTGCCCACGTGTGCCGGGTGCTGACGCTGGCCCTGACTACTACGTACGATCATGTAATGGTAATCATGTTTGGAATGTAACCAAATCAAATGTAACCAAATTCCTGACAACAAATCTGAAATTCCTACTCCAGATTCTTACACCAGATGTAGCAATCCACTCACTTAAAAGTTATAGCACACCTTATACCAGAACTTGACCAGCAGGCCTAGATAATACTGCTGCTAGGAAGAAACAAGTACATAAAGTGAGAAGTCACAGCAATGAGTCCCTTAATGCTCCCTACGTCCAAAAGCTAGACCTAGGATGGGTCATAATAGGAGACATATATCTGAGACGCCTAAACGCTCCCTCCTCTGTAACCAGCATGCTGGCAAATACTCTGGAGAATGGTTGTTCATCTTTGTTCCAACCTTGTAAGAACAAATTTCACCTCCAGGAACTACCAAACTGCTTCCAGCTATCCAATCACCTAACATACTTTACTCATAACAATATTATACTGTCAGAAAGCTACGAGGATCAGTTAGGGTGTACAGTCTTCCAGAGAACCAAATATGACAATCAAGTAGCAATGTCTATAGAGGACAATTTCTTTTTAGAGATAATGGGCAAGGGACTTGTTAAATATGAGAATAACAGCTGGGTCGCACTTCTTCCCTTCAGAACCCACAGATCACATCTGTCAAATAACATAGATCAAGCATTTTAAACATTTCACCTCCCTCAACCTCAGCCAATAAAAGAAATCAGAGATGAATATCACTTTTTCTCCTTCATGGCAAAGATCTTTGAGAATGGTCACGGAGAGATAGCGCCAACTCTCAAAGACTCTGAAGAATGCTGGTTCCTACCCATGTTCAGAATATACCACCCAAAGAAACCAGGCCAGATTAGAGTAGTGTTTGACTCTAGTGGTAAGTTTAATGATGTCTCCCTGAACGATGTTCTTTTGACAGGTCAAGAACTTAACAACAAACTACTGGGAGTACTTATACGCTTCCATAAAGATTCTGTTGCTGTTTTTGCCGACATTCAGCAAATGTTCCATTGCTTCCTTGTGAGAGAAAAGGACAGGAATTTCTTAAGATTCCTCTGGTACAGAGACATTGATTCCTCTAAATAAGTCACAGAGTATTGCAAGAGAGTACACATCTTTGGCAACAACCCTTCCCCCGTGGTTGCCATCTATGGCCCCAAAAGGTCCGCTCAGGAAGGAGAAACAGAATATGGATCAAATGTTAAACAATTCATAGAAACTAACTATTATGTTGATGACTGTCTGAAAGCTATGCCATCAAATGAGACTGCCATCAGTCTCCTCTGCAGAGCCCATGAGGAGATTCTCGACTTTTCAAACCTCAGGCTTCACAAAATAGCCTTAAATAGTCAAGAATTGATGGAAGCATTCCCTTCTCAGGACTTATGTCTCAAAGACTTAGACTTCAGATCTGACTCTGCACCAATGAAACGGAGTCTGGGACTTCTGTGGAATTTGAAGTCAGACACTTTCACCTTTGAGGTCAGCCAGGAAGAAAAACCCTTCACTAGTGATGAGCGAGTATGCTTGTTACTACTCGGTACTCGCACGAGTATCACTGTACTCGGGCTACTCGGCGGGTACCGAGTAATTTTGCAATACTCGTGCTTTACTCGTGGTCTTCATCCCTGCATGTTGGCGCTCTTTTGAGAGCCAGCCCTCATGCAGGGATTGGCTGGCAGACCACTGCAATGCCACAGCCCTGTTAGTTGTGGAATTGCAGTGATTGGCCGGCCTGCACAGCGTGACCGAGCCTTTATACCGGCCGGCGCGCTGTGCTCTGTACACAGCCATCTCATATTCCCTGCTTTCCACGCCCACAGGCGCCTATGATTGGTTGCAGTGAGACACGCCCCCACGCTGAGTGACAGGTGTCACACTGCACCCAATCACAGCAGCCGGTGGGCGGGTCTATACTGTGCAGTAAAATAAATAAATAAATAATTAAAAAAAACGGCGTGCGGTCCCCCCAATTTTAATACCAGCCAGATAAAGCCATACAGCTGAAGGCTGGTATTCTCAGGATGGGGAGCTCCACGTTATGGGGAGCCCCCCACCCTAACAATATCAGTCAGCAGCTGCCCAGAATTGCCGCATACATTATATGCGACAGTTCTGGGGCTGTACCCGGCTCTTCCCGATTTACCCTAGTGCGTTGGCAAATCGGGGTAATAAGGAGTTAATGGCAGCCCATAGCTGCCACAAAATCCTAGATTAATCATGTCAGGCGTCTCCCCGAGATTCCTTCCATGATTAATCTGTAAATTACAGTTAAAAAACACACACACCCGAAAAATCCTTTATTAGAAATAAAAAACACTAACAAAATCCCTCATTACCAATTTATTAACCCCGACAAACCCTCCATGTCCAGCGTACTCCACGGACTCCGGCGTCGCGTCCAGCTCTGCTGCATGGAAGTGACAGGAGCTGCAGAAGACACCGCCGCTCCGGTCACCTCCACGCAGCTAATGAAGGGAATAGCGCGATCAGCTGCTGTCAGTCAGGTAACTCCCGGCCACCGCTGGATCCAGCGGTGGCCGCGATTAACCTCAGTGACAGCAGCTGATCGCTATACTCACCTCAGTTGGTGCATGGAGCTGACTGGAGCGGCGGTGAGTAGCGCGATCAGCTGAGCTGTCACTGAGGTTACCCGCGGCCACCACTGCATCCACCGCTGGATCCAGGTAACCTCAGTGACAGCTCAGCTGATCGCTATACTCATCTCATTAGCTGCGTGGAGGTGACCGGAGCGGCGGTGTATTCTGCAGCTCCTGTCACTTCCATGCAGCAGAGCTGGACGCGACGCTGGAGGACTGTGGAGTACGCCGGACATGGAGGGTTTGTCGGGGTTAATAAATTGGTAATGAGGGACTTTGTTAGTGTTTTTTATTTCTAATAAAGGATTTTTCGGGTGTGTGTGTTTTTTAACTGTAATTTACAGATTAATCATGGAAGGAATCTCGGGGAGACACCTGACATGATTAATCTAGGATTTAGTGGCAGCTATGGGCTGCCATTAACTCCTTATTACCCCGATTTGCCAACGCACTAGGGTAAATCGGGAAGAGCCGGGTACAGCCCCAGAACTGTCGCATCTAATGTATGCGGCAATTCTGGGCGGCTGCTGACTGATATTGTTAGGGTGGGGGGCTCCCCATAACGTGGAGCTCCCCATCCTGAGAATACCAGCCTTCAGCCGTATGGCTTTATCTGGCTGGTATTAAAATTGGGGGGACCGCACGCCGTTTTTTTTAATTATTTAATTATTTATTTCACTGCACAGTATACACACACCGGCTGCTGTGATTGGGTGCAGTGAGACAGCTGTCACTCAGTGTGGGAGCGTGTCTCACTGCAACCAATCATAGGCGCCGAAAAGCAGGAAAGCAGGGAATAGGAGATTGATTAATGAGCGGCCGGCTTTTTCAAAAGAGGAAAAGCCACCGGAGTTTGAACAGCTGTGCAGCGCCGTGGCAGTGATCGGGGAACGGTAAGTAAGAGAGAGGGGGGGAACTGACCGACAGACTGTGAGAGGGGGACAGACAAGACAGAGAGAGACAGACCGACGGACTGAGGGAGATAGAATAAAAAAAAAAAATGACCGACATCGCTAGTAAAAAGCACAAAACGTGCGTTTTGGACATCGGAGTGCCACACAATGTTTTCATGTAAAATCTTTCATGTATTAATCTCAAAAAGTAACATACACCAGCTCTATCTCACTATTGGGTATGTGCCCTTAACATTTCCGCCATGAAAATTCATTTTGGTGTCATTTTGGAAGGTTTTCTGGTGAGTCCGTAAAAATGGCGTAAAACGCGGACAAAATTGTTCACAGCTGTGACTTTTGAGTGATAAATGCTTCAAGGGGTCTTCCCCATGCTGTTGCCATGTCATTTGAGCACTCTTCGGAGACTTTTGTGCCATTTTTAGGGTTTCTACATGCTGCCGGTGGTCATTTCACAAAAATACTCGGGTCTCCCATAGGATAACATTGGGCTCGGTGATCGGGCCGAGTACACGAGTATCTTGGGAGGCTCGGCCCGAGCTTCGAGCACCCGAGCTTTTTAGTACTCGCTCATCACTACCCTTCACATGTAGAGGCTTTCTGTCTACCATCAACAGTCTGTATGTTCCCTTAGCTTTCACAGCTCCTGTTACAATACAAGGCAAAGCCCTATTAAGAGACTTAACTAATGAAACATCCGACTGGGATACACCTCTGTCATCTGATAGGAGGACCCACTGGGATGACTGGAAGAATTCTTTGGCAACCCTCCCAAATCTGAATGTGCCAAGACAATACCCCCCTGTGCCTTCAACTGAAATACCAAAAACTGTACATATTCGCAGATGCTTCTGTCAAAGCGACTGCCAATGTTGCTTAACTAAGACTGTAGATATATCCAAGTTGGAAACGTGTGTTGCTATCTTAGCTGTCAAGTTAGCTGAACTTGTCACATCTGAATAGACATTCACCTGAAACAGACAGAGTTCTATACAGACAGCAAAGTGGTCCTACGTTATATCCACAACAAAACTAGGTGGTTCTACATCTATGTTAATAACAGAGTGCTATGAATCCGAAGATTCGCTGATCCCAAACAGTGGCATTGTTTATGTACAGACCAGATCATGCTACTAGAGCAGTCGACACAAGTCAGCTAGAAAGCACAACATGGCTCTCAGGACCAAAATTGTTCTATTCTGAAGAATGTCTTCCATATACGTTTCAACTAGTAGAAGAGGTCACAGATGCTGAAATCCGCCTCCAAGTGTCCACACGTCATTCAACAACCACTGATATCCAGCTTGGATCCCACAGGTTTGGCAAATTCTCAAGCTGGAAGTCACTTAACAGAGCTATCACCTGCTTGACCCACATAGCTCGGTCATTCAAGGACACTGGAATTGTGACACAAAAAGACATAGTGTCTGGCACTATTGCAAGAATACCTATACTACCTTACACTTAGATTTTTCTAGAAACCACATTATCCTCACAGTTCAAAGAGAAACCTACTTTTGAAAAATCCAATGACTTATCGACAGAACTCCAATACTTGCGAACAACGTATTGAGGAAACTCGACCCATTTATTCGACAATAGCATCTTGCTGAGAATAGGGGGCTACCTTGAAAAGGCCAAAATAGAGTTTGCAGAGAAATTCCCTTTTGTACTTCCCGGAAGATGTCACGTCGCCTACTTGTGCAGCACTATCACAATCTAGTCAAATTCCAGGGAAGACTGTTTACAGAAGGAGCCATAAGAAGTGCTGGCCTATGGACTGTTGGAGCAAAGAAACTCATCAGCAGCGTCATCTTTAAATACATTACCTGACGCAAGCTCCGTGGATCGACTCAAACCCAGAAGATTGCTGACCTACCAGTAGACAGACTCAGCCCGGAACCTCTCTTTAGCAGCGTCGGCCTTGATGTTTTTGGGCTTTGGTCAGTTGTTGCACGACATACTAGAGATGACCAAGCCAATAGTAAAGGTTGGGCAGTCATCTTCACCTGCATGTCAATTAGGGCCATCCACATAGAGGTCATTGAATCCCTTGACACTTTGAGCTTCATTAATGCTCTAAGATGATTTATTGCAATCCGTGGTCCTGTCAAACACATACATTAAGACAGAAGTACTAACTTTTTTGGTGCAACAAAGGAACTAGGAATTACTTCAAATCCAGACCACAAAACTTGAGAGATTCCTCAGTGATCAGAGTTGGATATGGACATTCAATCCACCTCACTCTTCCCATATGGGAGGATCTTGGGAGACAATGATCGGCTTAGTACAAAGAATTCTCAACTCCACTCTCCTTCAAGCAGGCACAACAAGACTCACTCACGAAAACCATGGCAAAAGCCATGGCAATAATAAATGCCAGACCCTTGATTCCAGTTCCGAACGACCCTGAAGACCCCTTGTTGCTGACTCCAGCCACTTTGCTTACCCAGAAAACTCATCACCCTTCCAGGAGGATTCGATGCCAGAGATCTATACCAGCGTCAATGGAGACAGGTGCAAAGTCTTGCAAATTCGTTCTGGGACAAGTGGCACAAACAATACTTGTCTACCCTGCAGCCACAGACAAGGTGGCAATCTGCTAGACCTAACCTGAAAGACTGTCAAATTCACAGATATCAATGGCCACTTAGTTACTGCAACATTACCCAGCAAAGATGGTAAAGTCCGCAAAGTAGAAGTAAGAATGACCAGAAGGGATGAACCCAAAACATTCCTCAGACCAATATGTGAACTAATTCTGCTTCTACCCTAAGAGGACAAGGATAGTGACATGCACTGATGCCAGACGGGGAGGGTTTTGCTTTCTGCATTTACTGTGTTTTGTTTTTGCATCCTTTTGGTTTGCTGTAGACTGTTTCCTTTACTAGGTTATACTTTAGTCCCTCTAGGACCAAGATTTAGTAGCACCAGCCTTGTAGGTTATGTTTCCTTTCTCCTCCCCTTTGTTGTGCATTTTGGGTAGGAAGACTCCATATTCTGCTGACTCAGAAACTGAGGACAAACTCCATTTTATCTCCTGTGTGATAGCGTCGCTGGTAAGATATGTTTTTTGTTGCTATCTGCAGCTCTGGACTCTCACCATGTTAGATATTTGCATGTATTAAGTTAGGTTTAAGCTGCCTTTACATTTGTATGTATATTGTAAGGCTTCTGTATGTATGTACCCTGTTATAGTATACACATGCTGATTTGTACATATATTATTGTTCTAGTTTCACCAAACAAATACATCTGCTAAATGTTCAATAATTACAGACTTCCATCAAACAACAGTCTCCTCATTGGGCTTTAGTGGATAAAGATTTAGCTGCCTGTCAAATTTCACACACCCCAGGGCCTGTGTATGGAGGACAGAACAACGTGATGAAGGTGAAATGCTCAACAGATGTATTCACTATAATGAGGCTGGAGAGTTACTCCAGACTCCGTTTGGCCTCCATTCAGTGGGGTCTGTCTTTTCAAAGGTGAACAAACTGTTGTTGACTGCGTTTTTGTGCACGCCTAAAAAGACATGTAAAAAGATGGACATCGCCTGAACACAGACCAGATGGGAGGTTAAAATGATCCTCTGCATCCTTTCAGTGAATTTTCCTACTGGAATTTTACTTAAATCATGATTTTCAGAGATTTTTATGTAGTCCCTGTTGTTAGCGATCAGCGTAGAGTGCAGAATAAACGTGTGATGCATCGTATTGCTATCTTTGTGAAACAGGAAGAAAAAAATCAATGGCTGTTGAATTGAAATTATTTATTTTTTACGCCATACGCTGTGCAGTATAAGTAATTAAGCGGCTCTTTTCTTCAGGTCAATAACTTTACAGTGATACCAGATTTATATAGTTTAGGTTTGGCTACTATCATATTAAAAACTCTTTTTCACTAAAGAAAGGTTATTTGCATCACCAAATTTTGAAGGCTATTGGTTCTTTTTATTTTTCTGCAAACAGAGTCATGTGCGGGCTTGTTATTTGGTTGATAAGTTAGAGTTTTCATTGGTATCATTTTGGGCCATATAATATTTTTTGATTGCTTTCTATTACTCTTTTCATAAGGAAAAATCAAGAAGAAGGAGCAATTCAGATTGTTTGTGTCACAAAATTAATTAGACAGTTTTATTGTTCAGGTCACTGCGAAAACAGCGATACCACATTTACATAGTTTTTTTGTTTTGCCACTTTTACTCCATAAAAACAATTTTTTAGAGCTAAAATAGTTTTTGCATTGCTGTATTCTGAAAGATATAGCTTTTTATTTTTTTGCACACAGAGCAGTAATGCAGGTTGTTTTTGTGGGACAAGATAATGTTTTTAGCAGTACCATTTGTATTTATAAATGACTTTTTGACTGTATTTTATTCATTTTTTTCTCAGCTGTACTATGAAAAGACATTGTTTTTGCTACATTTTAAATTTATTTTTTTACTGTGTTTATTAAAGGAGTTCATTGATGACAGTTTTATGGGTCAAGTTGTTACGGACACAGAGATACCAAATATGTGTATTTTTTGTTTTATTATTTAAATATAAACAGTACATACATATTCACTGCAATTTTTGCTACATTTTTTATTTTTTTTTACTGTGTTTATTAAAGGAGTTAATTAGTATAACAGTTTTATGGCTCAAGTTGTTACGGACGCAGAGATACCAAATATGTGTACTTTTTGCTTTATAATTTAAATATATATACATATTCATTGCAATATTTTTGTATTTTTAGTTTTTTATTTTCTGATTTTTTTTAAATATTTTTATTATTATTTTTTTACTTTTTTATTTAGTCCTTATATGGAACACTACTTTTTATTGATATGATTAAAGTTATAATGTACTGTAATACACCAGCATTGCAATACATTATACTGTCAGTACTGCACTGACAGAAGTATCTGGGATCATGGTCCTAGCATGTTCCCAGATGCCTTCTTTAGCTTGGTGACCCGTAGTTTCGTTATGACCATGGAATAAATTGGACCCTTGCAATCACATTGCGGGGGCAACAATCGGAGTGGAGAGTGAGCGCAATCTCTTTCTTTGTCCCCTAAATGCCGCCATTGATATCCTGTATAGTTCCTGTTCCCTCACAATTGCCAGGACATACTGGTATGTCCAAGTTCAGCAAGTCCCTGCCAACTAGGACATACCGGTGCATCCAAGCCATGAAGGGGTAAACTATCACCTCATATCCTTCAATACCAGTTATGACGAAGGGTTGTTATCCCGAAATGAGTATTTTTTTTATTCTTCTGTTTTTTCTCACTATGTTTTTAATTGTACAATAAAAGCTATGTTTTAACATTATTTATTGGTGCTGGAGAGCAGTGCTTATAGACTTTCTCTTCCATTTCTAACCTAGATACCAGCCTGGTGTGTTTCTACACTCCCTGCACCACACCCTGATCAAACAAGGCCCATCAGGACTGAATTGTCTGTACTGTAAAGTGAGCTGATTAGCATTTTTTTCTCCTTCCAACTGTGTAAATATGCACCTACACATTTCACTTTTACTGGCTCATTTCTTTGGTTTTGGTCCAGCAATGGAGGGACATGCCATACAAATGTCATGACAACAATGTTCAGTAAAATAATTGTAGAGTTTGCAGTGCTGCTTAGTAGTAGATTTTAGCAGAATTGAACCATTTTGAGGTTTGATTCAAAATTAGGATTAAAAGAACCTTTTATTTCATTGTCACATGGGCCTCCCCATAAAGCCCTGCAGCTATGACATCTTATGGATTATCACACCTTGAACAGTAGTGCTCAGTAGTGATGAGCGATTCTGACGGCAAAGATTGGAAAATGTTAAAATCGTACAATATTTGGCCAGATCAGATCCGAATCGGACATTTAATTATTTACTGCAAAAGTCGGTGATCTTGACAAGGATCGGTAAATGTTCAGATGGCAAAAACCATCCTCTCCCTGCCAATCACAGCCATGTCAATTATTGGCATGGCTGTGATTGGCCACTGTAAAAAAAAAGGGTATCAAAAAGGGTTAAAGCAGTACTTACTTACCGAGTACCTGTGGTTACCGAATCCCCGATAATTATTCACTGCTTTCTCCTTCACTGGCATCTCTGATTGGCTGCCTTTGGACCACGCCCCCAGCCTATGAAACAGCATCTGTGATTAGTTGGAATCACATATGCTCTCTGTGTCCTTATACTGGTGATAAATAGATAAATAAATAAAACAATTGGCGTAGGGTCCTCCCTGATACCAGTGCTTATCTTGGATGTGTATCAAAATAAGAGGAACGGCATGCAGCTTTTATTTATTTATTTATATTTTTATATTTAAATAAATGATTTAAAAAAGGGCGTGCAGTCCCCCTCAATTCTGATACTCAGCCATGAAAAAGCCCAACAACTGAGGGCTGGTATTCTCAAGCTGGAGAAACCCATGCTTACTTGGGGCCCTCCAGCCTAAAAATAGCAGCCTGCAGCCACCCAGGATTGTTGCATCCATTAGATGTGACAATGCCAGTGCTTTACCTCGCCCTTCCCTAATGCCCTGGTGTGGTGACAGTTAGAGTAATAAGGGGTTAATTGCAGCAAACATCTGCCACTGAGCCCTAGATTCACAATGATAGGTGTCTATGAAACCCCCCATAACTAATCTGTAAGTGAAAAGAAACAAACACAAACACCAAAATAATCCTATATTAGAAATAAAAGACAAAAAAAATCTTTCACCATTTTATTAACCCCAAAAATACCCCTGAAGGTCCAACATAAGCCACACGAGATCCCATGATGCTTCCAGCTCTGCTACATCTGAGTCACAGCGAGCACCATAGAACATGACAGCCTACTGTGAGCTTCAGGCAGAGAATGGATAAGCCGCATGATCAGCGGTGTCGGTGACATCACTCAGGTAAGGAGCTGTCAAATCTTAAGGTTCCCACGATCCTCCACATGTGATCGTAGGTAACCTGACCTCAGGAAACCTTCTGAGGTGGGGTCACTGAGGTCATTGGGGTCCCCTGAGGTCAGGTTACTTGCAGTCACAGGTGGAGGACAGTGGGAATCTCCAGATGCCACCGCAACTTACCTGAGTGACGTCACCATTGATCACACGGATCACTTAGTCTCTGGCTGAAGGTCACAGCGGGCAGTCATGCTCCATGGTGCTCGCTGTGACTCAGATGCAGCAGAGCTAGAAGCGTTGTGGGACCTCGTAGTTTGGATTATGTCAGGCTTGGATGTTTTGGGGATTAATAAATTGGTGAAAAAGGTTTTTTTTAATAAGGGATTTTTATGTGTGTTTATGTTTATTTCTTTTTACTTATAGTATTAGTGGTGGGAAGTCTCATAGACCCCTACCCAGCACTAATCCATGGCTTAGTGGCAGCTGTGGGCTGCAATTATCTCCTTATTACCTTCATTGCCACCACACTAGGGCAATCTGAAAGAGCTGGGGAAAGTGCCAAGCTTGTCACATCTAATGGATGCAGCAATATTGGGTGGCTGCAGGCTGCTGTTTTTAGGCTGGGGTGCTCCCAATAAGCATGGGTCTCTCCAGCCTGAGAATACCAGCACCCAGGTGTTGGGCTTTATCATGGCTGGGTATCAAATTTGGGGGGACCGCAAGTCAGTTTTTTAAATTAATTATTTAAAAACAAAGCCATATGTGGTTCCTCTTATTTTGATACACAGCCACGATAAGAGCACGGCTGGACCCATAGCAGTGGCTTTATCTGTGCTCATATCAATACAGGTGGGGGACCCTACATCATTTTATTTATTCATTTATTTATCACGCATATAAGGACAGTGACAGCATTAGGGATTCCAACCAATCACTGACGCTGTCTCAGAGAGAGGGGGCGTGGTCCAACGGCAGCCAATCATAGACGCATGTGGAAGGGGAAAGCCGTGAATTTGAATTAGGGATAATTTTCAGCACTGCAGTCGTGGGGACTCAGTAAGTATGTACTGCTTTAACCCTTTTAATTTTCTTTCTTTTTTTTCCAGCCCCCCTACACCATTTTACAACACAATACTTTTGCCTCCTATTGAATTTAATGGGTTCGGCTAGGATCAACGATCAGATCGGCTAGGATCAACGATCAGATCGCAATCTCAAGTGAGATCAGCGATCCTTAACCGATCCGATCTTTGGCAGGATTGATCATCTCTAGTGGTCAGTACCTGGGCTATCACAGGCCAGTGGTTCCCAATGGAGCACAATTTTTACAGAAGAGTAATTTTTCTTCTCCAGAGTCACTGGTATATCTCTCTCACCTGTAGAGTGTAGACTTTTATGGTCAGCAAGATGCTCGGGTCCACATTTTTTCCTGTAAAGGTTAACTTCTTATTGTTAGCATGATCATCTCTTTCCTGTAGAGTATAACCTTTTATGGTCAGCAAGCTTCTTTCTCTCTCTCCTCTCATCCAATTGTATTTTAACAGCAAATACTAGTAGTGATGGGTGAGCACTAAAATGCTTGAGTGCTCGTTACTCGAGTTGAGCAGGTCAATCACTCTGAAAGAGCTCAACATGAGTAACAAGTATAATGGAAGTCAATGATTGGGCACTTCGGCTCTACACCCACATACAGTCACCCATATACAGAGCATTTCCAAGGGAAGCAGGGATTTTTCTTTTTTTGTACACACTACATGTATATCTGAAAACATTGTTTTACCCTCAGTGAGAACCATTTAGAGAATGTAAATGGATCTCAATGGGGTGCCTGCTCACAGCCTGCAATGAACCAAGCCTGTGCTTCTTGCTCACTGTGTCTCGGACGAAACATCTGGACACCCATGATATTTTGCCAAGCACTTCAAATACCTGAGCACCCTAATGCTTAATTTACTATCGAGCACTGGCAAGGACGCTCACCCATCACTAATTACAAGCTTTCCAGCATTGAGTTTCACCTTCAATCAAATATCTGGGTAACATTCAATGAGGACTAGATGCACACCAGATGCTGTGGTCTCTTTGACAAAGATTCTTTATTTTGAAGATAATGTGTACTAGCATTTCTGGATTTTACCAATCCCTTCATCAAGATTACTTATCAGATGATTGCCCTACAATGCACTTTGCCATCTTATTTATCTTTCTGATTAATATTTTCCATCCTATAAAAACTTTTTTTCACTACAATAATATGGGTGAGAAAACATACATAATCAGCAATAGAGAGAAGACCAAAAGGTAGATCTATCCACCCTTGCTAGGTAATGAATGTTGATTGTGGGAAACGACCTTTAAACTCAAATACCAGGGGCCCTTGAATCTAAGAACCACACCCTATTATGTCAAGACTTTATCATCCCATCTAAGCCGTTACCTTCCTTATTGATGTCTCATTTTTATTTAATTCACAACATCTACCCTGTATGTTGTATGGTGCAAAGCCAAAATTTGCATTACACTTAAAATAGTGTATTTTTTATTTATCATTGAATAATTATAGACCACCATCCACCATCTATTTTTGCCATCATTTTAACAAATTTCTGCTGTTAGGGTTCTATATGTAGATCATCATGTAAAGAGATAGCTTCTCACACCAGTAAATCAGATGTAAATCTTTTGAGAGGCACAGGCTTTTTTATTTATCAGGTAATTTTTTTCTTAACCCCTTAGTGACCAAATCAATTTTTTTAAAATCTGACCAGTGTCACCATTTGTGGCAATAACTGGAATGCTTTAACATATTCCTGTGATTTTGAGATTTTTTTTTGTGACACATTATACTTTATGTCAATGGTACCTTTAGGTCAATGTTTTATGTTTATTTACGAAAATATCTGACATTTCACAAAAATTTGAAAAGTTTTGCAATTTTCAACCTTTGATTGATTATCCCTTTAATCCAGAAAGTCACACTACCCAAAACAAAAAAGTTAAGTAATAACGTTTACCTAATGTCTGCTTTACATCAGCACCTTCCGTAAAATATTCTCTTAATTTATTAGAATATTAGAAGATTTAAAAATGTAGCAGCTAGCAGCAATTTCTATTTTTTTAAGGAAATTTTCAAAACATATTTATTTGAGACCTATTCAGTTTTGAAGTGATCTTTGGGCAAATATATATTAGAAAACACCTGAAAGTGATACCATTTTAAAAACAGCATCCCTCAACATACTTAAAGCTACTATCAGGGAGTTCATGAACTCTTCTGGAGCATTTTTATCAAATAATACAGAGTGGCATGACATGGAATAAAAATGTTATTTTCATTACCTAAATGTTGCCCACTTTTGAACAGGTCACTATAACTGGCGGAATCTAATGCCATTATTTGGCCACGATTTGCTATGGAAGCCATCAAGACTATGCAATCATGATCTCAATATGCTAATAGGGTTAAAGAGAAAGCAACGACATTCTGTTAACCATTTAGATGCTGTCGTCACTATTGACAGAAGCATCTAAAGGGTTAAAATGGCCATGATCAGTGCCAATACCAATCGTGACTGTTCCAGCAGGTTGTCAGCTACAGTGGACAGCCAACATCTACTGCATCTTCAGAGATGGGTGCGTACTATTCACTTATATCAAGTCAATAAAAATACATATTGGAGATCTCTAAGTGATAAAACAGGAAATTATTTTAAGCTGGATTGTTTGGAATCTAATACATTTTGGAACATTTAGATTTTTTTTCGATAGGCGGCAACAAAAATCAAATACATGTTTCCTTTGAGCATGTGTAGATTTGAATATCATCTAGCAACATTTTAAAATTATGAGGAGCATTTTTGTATTGAAATTTGGTACAGTTCATGATGTAGCCTTTAAAAAGTTGCATTTTATTCCAAAAAACTATTTTAAAAATCTGAGCAATTGTTTTTAAAACTTAGAAGGAAACTTAACGTTATTTCTGGATATTCAAGTGTAAGTTTGGATTATTAAATGGTTACATGGATTTAATCTACTTCAATCAATCTTATTTTAATTAAATAAGTTACGGAAAAATATATCAAAGTGGTGGCAGTTGCCAAGTATTTCTTTGAAAAGCAAGAATAATTTAAAATTTATAAGTTTCAATATACCATTGACGTCATGGTATTCTCAGAAGCTTGCTTCTCACACTTTATGTTGCCCTCTAACTCCAGATAACTAATGCATAAATAGGAATGGAATATATTTCATTTTAGATACTTCTTGCTAGACATTAAATTACAAATTCTTATCAATAGTACATGACATAAAATCATGTTAAATAATGGATACATGCAAAATAAGAACAAAGTGGAGACAAACCGAATAAGGAAATACTCTTTAATGTGGAACAGTTGAACATTTGTCTTTAAAGTGTTCCCCATAACTCCTCAGTAAATAAAAAGGCTATCATATTAAAAGCGTAAAAATAAAACTGAGAAACTAGATCTTTAACTATCTGAAGTGACGGACACGCTCCAACGCATAAAAATATTATTTATTTTAAAATATTACTGGACTAGAAATTAAAATGATCATTTATGATCTATGCTGTATCAGATCACTATTACTAGCAGCCTCATTCAAACAATATACTAAAGTCAGGTGGGGACTGTGCTTGTCCACATGGTTCCACTAGAAGTTCTCCTCCAGAACTTGTAATGACTTCCTCCTATCAATGGAGAAAAAATGTAAACATTACAAAAGACAACATAAATAATAATAGCTATACAGTATGCCAGAATTGGAACAATTTTAAAAACCACAAAATGGAACAAAATAAATTGATTAGGAAGAAAGCTTAAGTGATGCTGCCATCTGTGAATATGCCCAACAATGTGCAAATAAGGTGCATATAAAAACGGTGCATGGTAATAAAGGGTTTGATCCATATCCTCTGCTGTGATCTTCAGAAGTTGTTCTAGAAGGTTAATGCAGATCCATGCATTACATAAACCTTCCTGTCATACCCCATGTGTTTGCTTCCGCTGTTACAAGGTCAGTACACAAGTTTAACCCCTTCACGACCATGGACGGATATATCCGTCATGGAGCGTGTCCCGTTAAGCCCCGCCCCTTGCCGCGGGCAGGCGGCGGCGGTTGGCACACATATCAGCTGTTTTCAACAGCTGACATATGTGCCTGCAAGCCGCGGGTGGAATCGCTTCCACCCGCGGCCATTAACCCCTTAAATCTTGCTGCCAAAGTCTGGCAGCAAGATCTAAATGCGCGCGGCCATGTTTTTTACTTACCGCCGCCCCCACCGGAAGTCACGTGCGTGATCACATGACTATTGGTGGTTGCCATCGTAGCACAGGGTCATGTGATGACGCCTGCAGCTATGATGTTTCACTTTCGTTTTCCCTCGGCACGGAGCAGAGGGAAAAAGAAAGTGACTGTATCTGCTGTTTACAGCTGTATAGTTGTGATCAGCAGATAGATAATAGCGATCGGATTGCTGATCGCTATAGCCCCCTAGAGGGACTAGTAAAATAAAAAAAAGTAAAAAAAAAGTTTAAAAAAAAAACAAAAAAAAAAAAACAAAGTTCAAATCACCCACCTTTCCCCCCATTGAAAATTAAAGGGTTAAAAAAGAAATAAATATACACATATTTGGTATCGCCGCGTTCAGAAATACCCGATCTATCAAAATATAAAATCAATTAATCTGATTGGTAAACGGCGTTGTGGCAAAAAAATTCCAAACTCCAAAATTACGTTTTTTGGTCGCCGCAAGTTTTACGCAAAATGCAATAACACGCAATCAAAACGTAGCATCTGAGCAAAAATGGTACCACTAGAAACGTCAGCTCGAGACTCAAAAAATAAACTGTCACTGAGCCATAGATCCCAAAAAATAAGAACGCTACGTGTTTCGGAAAATGGCGCAAAACGTGCACCACTTTTATTGGACAAACTTGTGAATTTTTTTGAACCCCTTAGATACAAGTAAACCTATATATGTTTGGTGTCTACAAACTCGCACCGACCTCAGGCATCATACCCATACATCAGTTTTACCATATAGTGAACATCGTGAATAAAACATCCCAAAAACTATTGTGCCATCACACTTTTTTTGCAATTTTTCCGCATTTGGAATTTTTTTGCTGTTTTCCAGTAGACCATATGGTAAAACTTATGGTTTCATTTAAAAGTACAACTTATCCCACAAAAAACAAGCCCTCATATGGCAAGATTGACGGAAAAATAAAAAAGTTACGGCTCTTGGAAGAAGGGGAGCAAAAACGGAAAGTGCCCCGGGGCTGAAGGGGTTAAGTCTGCCAATAATGTCATTAATTACCCCAAATAGCTTACCAATCTATATCTTTTTATAATATGAGGATTCATCAAAGGATATACTGGAGGGGGTCTTAAAGTAAATTAAGAGAACTATGGTCAACAGAAGACATGCAGAGTGCTCCACTAACCTGAGAAAGTGAGGGCAGTGCAGCACTCCACATGCCTTCTGCTGCTTCCCCTGTTCTAACACCCCTCCAACACATTCCCTGATGAATCCACATGATAGAGAAAGAAACACATAGGGAAGCTACAGTATTTGGGGTACTGAATAACATTAATGGCTTTTTTTTATCTCTTAATAGGCCTTTGTAGGTTTAACTTTTTATCCTAACATACATTAACAGATATATTTTAATACTTCTTTTCTTGCTACATATACATTATCTACTTTGCGAGTATTTTGACACTACTCATTTGGCTATAAGGAGGCCGTACAATACTTGACTGTTTTATTTGTGGATATGCCATAAATGTTTGATATATAAATGACACTTTAATGTGTCCATTAAAAAAATTTCCTTGGCATGTTAGTCATGTGACAAAAAGCCCTTAATATCTACAACTTAGAAGTCAAGGTTTTGGAGAGATTTGTTCTTTCTCTAATTCCACATTCACACTTTCAGTACTTTTTCAGTATTTTACAACAGTATTTGTAAGTCAAAACCAGGAGTGGGTGAACAATACAGAAGTGGTACCCGTATTTCTATTATACCTTTCATCTGATTTTTCCATTACTGGTTTTGGCTTACAAATACTGAGGTAAAAAACTGACCAAATACGCAATGTCTGCACATGGCCTAAAGATGAGATACAGCTCAATCTCTCGGCAAGAATTGCAAATACATATTGTTTCCAAAAAACAATCCTGAACAAACCCTATCATGGCAAGCTTTGAAATTTTTCCATACAGAAAAATAAAATACAAATTACTTAGTGAAACTAATTAAATCACCTAAACATTAGAAAATCCTCAAGACATGACCTTTGTTTGGGATTCCTTTTGAACAGGTTAGCAATAGAAGATGCATATGCCAAAACTTTAATACCAGACCCTATTTGGGACATTATATTTATCCTCCAAGATATGAACCAATTAAGTTAAAACTAACCTTCAGTTATGTATCTAACAACATCTATGGATGTTAGCATGACTGGATATATTGATCACAAATTGTAAATCCAGCACTCAAAGTTCATGAAATAAACGTAAATGTATTTAAAGGCGTAGTAATTGTGTGACTATCAATGACATTTCGGTAAAGTCGACCATCTTCAGATTTAAAAACAAAAGAAGCCTGTGTCCTCAGAACTCTTGCAAAGACTAACTTTCAGTTATGTATCTAATGACAACTATAGACATAAGCATGATTGGATATATTGATCAGATTTCTCTTTCAAATGCTTTCTAAACACTTTATTTTATATACGTACCTTGTGAAAATCAATAAGATCAGTAAGAGTTGCGTGTCTGTTTGGGTCAACCCCAAGAAAGCTGTAGAAATCTCCTGAAGCATCTACTAGGAAATGCTTGAAGCCGGTCTGATGTCGGTAAGACAAAGCATAGCCCCAGATTTTCTCACTAACACGAACAAGGAAGGAACCCTCAGGCATGTTCATCAGCAACTTTTCTGCTGAATCCCGGCTTATTATACCTGATGAAATAAAATAAGAATTAGGCATACAGATAGTTTCCTCAAGTCCAACAATTACTATGAAAAGACCATTATACTGACTTTTCCTTTGTGCTACTTTGAGATTTTGACACTTTTGACAATTTTATGGGTTGGCTACCACTATAGCACCCCAACAATGCCACATACGTCTTTTTGAAGGTAACTACTTAGTTGAAATACAACTGCAATATTTTTATCCCCCATGCCACTGCAGAAGAGTAAATTGGCACATATACACATTACATACACATTACAAGGACCACCATTCTCGGGAAATCGGCGTGTTTGGCCAATAAACAGTATGCATAAAGATTAGGGTCCCTTTTAATTGGGATTGATCATTTATCAGGTTACACACTTTGAACCTATTTCCACATCGAGAACTGATTCACTTTTCAACCGATTTCACACAGAACATAGAATAGTTCAGTTCTTCTAATTAATAAATCTATTGGCAATTCATTGTATTAACCATGAATATATTAATAGATGATTCTGCTTTTATTAAATTGGTATAGTTAGCAAGTAGAAAAATAAGAAAGTTTGCAACTGCCTTGCTTTCCCTCTTTGATGTTGTTCTCCTATATAAGCTTTTATCTTTTATTGTTTATAGCTTATTGCCAAGGGCCAAATATGTTCAGTAAATACAATCATGACTGAAATCCCAGTGTCTAGTTATTGAGATTCTTTCTCAAGCCCATTAATATCCATAGAGCAGTTCTACACAGACCTTTCCTCTCCCATTAGGATCCTGAAACAGAGCTGATGTTATCTCCCTTGCAAAATCATGAGCCTATTTCCCTCATCCATGGGGTTGTTTGTCAGAGCAGTACTATAAATCACTGATCACTGCCGGCACTTTTATTTTTGTATATTCAAATATTATTAACAATGCAGGATGACCCTACTAACCGGAACTGTTGGTTATGGAGGAGCACACCGATCTTCCTTCCAAAAGTGAGGTGAATCTTCCCTTTATCAGAGACCCAGGGAAAAGGATAACACACTGTCAAACTAATCCTTGACATGAGTCATAATTGTGTTATATGTCAGAGAAGTTCCCTCAGGACCAGCCCTTGATCTGTATGTTTGACAAACTGTTACTGAGTTCCCTATTATGACGCAAGTGTTGTACCTTTCCATGAAAATTAAACCCGACAAAAAAGAAAATAATCCGTCATTGTGAAGTTATTCTAAGACTTTATTGGGTATTGTATAATGCGTCTCTGATACTTCCTAATACTGCAGCATTGCACACCTGTTATTTCCATTCAACCAGTCTACAACCTTTTTCCCTACAGTATATTCCTCTGTTTCATGATTCTACATTCTAAAATCAAATCAAATGAGAGAGGAAACTTTAAAAACGTCTCCAGTTCTCCCAACTGAAAATGTAGTTTGAGTCCACTGACAAATTAAATTATTCATTGTTACATCTGTTGATGTACTGAAGAAATGAATATATTCGTCACAGATGTGTCCACATGGATGTGGAGCTGGAAAAAGCTTGATTCACACAAAACTGCTAAGATTCGATCTTCAATTAAATATACTATAAAAGTTATGAAGTTTGTTTTTAAAGAATACTTAGCGGCTATTATATTATTGCACAAATCACAACTTCATTCCTCAAAAAAACAAAAAGGCAAACAATAAAAAGACAAACATTATGGCCTGCACACCTTTAGTGCATTAAATTAATGTGCAGGTGAACAAATACGCTATATGGCCAATATACCAACATACAGTGTGTCCACCCATATCCTGTCCACCGTCATTAACTTGAGAACGGCGACAGTTATAAACATAGAAGTGGTGTCTAGGTATAGTAAAGTAGCCATGCGCTACGCAATGAAACCACCTATTGCGCCACCTGGTGGAAAACAACAGAGTTAGCATTTTGTTATCTCGAAAACGGAATGAGATAAAGAAAAAAAGTGAATTAGAAAGTTGTAGGGCATCATCAATTCAATACGAATCGACACCTTGCATACAGAAATGCTATGATTAGAACATGTAAAACTCACAAGGCTGCGGATGTGAACCGATACCTCATGGAGACCTTCCTACAAGTGATTGCGTATGGTGGCTGCGTGGAGTGGCCTCCACACTCACCTGACCTGACCCCATTGGACTTCTTTCTGTAAGGTCAAATCAAACAGCAGGTGTATGCGACCCCTCCACCAACATTGCAAAACCTATGATGACGTATTACAGATACTTGTGCAAACGTGTCACCTACCATGTTCCACAACGTGCAGCAAGATACAGTATGCTGTCCAGAGTCCAGATTTGCACTGCAGCTGATGGTGGCCACTTTGAGCATCAAAGTTAAATGAGTGCCATATGCGTGACCAGCATTTAATGTTTTGGGGGGTCATGGGTTTCATATCATAGCATTTCTGTATGCTAGGTGTCGATTCGTATTGAATTGATGATGCCCTACAATTTTTTATTTCAATTTTTTTCTCTATCTCGTTCTGCTTACAACATAAAGATTCTAACTCCGTTGTTTTCCCCCAGGTGGCAAAATAGGTGGTTTCATTGTGTAGCGCATGACTACTTTACTATACCTAGACACCACTTCTATGCCTATAGCTGCCGCCGTTCTCAAGTTAATGGCGGTGGACAGGATATGGGTGGACACACTGTATACATTGACAAGAAAAAGGGTAGCAATGTTTTGTACTTTTTTACTTTCAGGCTCCATATCTCACCATCCACTACAGCTTAGAACGTGAGACTACCTTCATTTTATAGTCCATCATCCTAGCTATCTCACACATCCATTTGACTTGCAACTATTTAGCATATAATTAGTTATGCAGATTCTTGTCATGTCACTGCAATGTTACTGTTTTGCTCCTGATGATGAAAAATCTTTTTATTCCTGTATACTACAAATTACAACCTGTTCTCATATTCCCTAATAGCTCGGTGTGTTATTAGATTGATTCTCAAGTCAAATGTCAAGGGTTCAAATCAAGGAGCAGCCGTGAAGACGAATTTCCAAGAAAAGAAAAACAGCATCATCCAGGTCATTGATAGTGATCTTTCGGTCCAAACTGCATTGTGTGAGTGTCACTACAGTTGGAGGAATGCAAAATAAAATCAGGCCATCCATTCAAAAGCCAAGAGGGGGATGTCCAGGCAAAATACCAGAGCAAACAAGTCTGCTCGTCACAAGGTATATCAGTTCTGGCACACAAACATGGCAGTGGAGATGACACGTATGCTTCGTAATAGTGAGATCACAGACATCCATGCAAGTACCATGCAATGCATATTACACATGTCTGGAATGGTGGCTCAGAAAAAGGTGAAGAATCCTTGACCTCAATAACCATAATAAGCATAGTCTTGAGTTTGCAAAGTGGACAGTAAATGATTGGAATCGGGTGATTTGAAGTGATGAGACTAAGGTCAATAGAACAGGCTCTGAGGTGTGAAAATGAGTTTGGAAAAAAACTGGGAAAAGTGGGCTAATGGATCAAGAAATTGTAGGAACTGTCAAGTTTGGTGCAGAAAGCCTGGTTATATGAGGCTGCTTCATAGCCAAATATGTTGGATATTTGACTAGGATCGATGGTTGTCTTAATGCTGAGCTATATGTGACTATCTTACAAGACAAATTACTTCATACCCTTGAGTACTAGGGGTATGAAAAGGATGACATAGTTTTCCCATTTGCCAAAGAGTCTCTGAAAACTGAGGAGGTCTTCTGGAAATATGGCGTCCCTGACCTGGTCAGGCACCACTGAGTACTGCACCCATGCTGGGGGCAGTACAACACAGGTAATCCAGAAGGCTGACCGGGGTGTGGATACACAGGCGCATAGTAACCAGGTCTCCCACATTAACCTTTGAAGGGATCCCTGGGGAACCAGGAGGGTGCGTGGCCTCCATCTTCACTCAAGGGGTGTGGTAGAGAGTCTGGTTGCTAAGTTGCAGAGGCAGGCACAAAGGGGAGGGAGTAGTGAGCCAGTCAGTCAGTGAAGTAGTGATGGGCAGTCCGGGTCTTTTTGGTGATCCGGTTCCCATAGCTCCACTCACCAAAAAGAGCCAGATCTTTCAGATCGTTCTCGGCTCCTTATTAAATATATGTTCGCCCCACATATTTAAGATTATAGTGACGCCGCTGAAACCCTGCCCACCCGCGGCAAAACCCCACCCACTCACAAGTGACCAATTAGATTGTTGAGCTGTAGGGGGGAAAAAGCGCAATAGGGTCTTACCCGGTATGAGGGTAGAGAGACAGAACAAAAAGAGATACACTCACCTGGTAGGGTTGTGCCAGTCACAACCCCCTATGATTGCATGTGAGTGTTTTTATGTGGTTTAGCAGTGGCCCCAGAAAGCAGGTTATCATATAAATCAAATAGAAAACCGGTTTTAAATGCCGCGCTATAAACCACAGATGCTGTAGATAAAGAGATTTCCTTTATTTCACAGTTCTACGCGTTTCAGAGACATCTCCTTCCTCAGGAAAAGAAATCATATTACAAACAACTGGCCAACAGGACCTACATATAGGAATACAAGTAGCCACATATGCATCTGGGAAGTGAACAGCCCATATGACTCAAAACCAATGACTCATGCCACATGGAGAAGAAAAAGAACACAGTGAATCATCAAGAATGAACAGAGAGAAATTCTTCCATAAAAAACATGAACATTACAAAGGGAAAAACAATGAATCAGTGGATAAATAATAAAAAATATAAAATAAAAAATAAAAACAATTTTTTGTGTTATTTAATAAAGAAAAAAGAAACAGAAAAAGGGGGAGACAAGAGAAAATGAAAAGCACAAAGCAGATGGTGTGCGAACCCAGAAGATGTAAGTGATAACACTGATGCCAAGACCCCTACACTAAGCGGGAGTTTGGTTACCGTGAATATGTACTCAGAGAAAGTGAACATAAAAGAATATGTAAAACAGGTAGTGAAATTAAAATACATCAGGGATGTCTTTTGCTAGAAATGAATATCTTTTATGTGTCCTTGAACGTGTAAAAAAGCATATTTTAATGTAAAAGGGCCAGATTAAAAAAAAAAAATCCTTAAAAAAGTTTTTTCTAAAAAAAGTTTTTTTTTTCTTTTCTTTTTCTCTTTTAAAATAAATGAATAAATAAATATTACTAAATGGTGTCCTTGGTGGTAGAGAATCGCTGGATTAATAGTAGACAATTTATTAGCGCAAAGGACACACTCCACTATGGAGCGGTTCTATTGACAGGGAAAAACTGCGTTAAGCAGGTGGAGAGAAGGCGCGATTCCCTGGAAAGAGAAAAGGGTACTAGAGCGCATGCGTGATGGGGTGATGTGAGTTCAAGACATTGAGAGGAAGCAGGAGTTCATACCCGTGGGAAATAAACTTAATGCGCCTGCATTAAGCAAACGGAGAAAAAAAATTACTTTCTTATAGTGACAAGAGCTACAAGAGGTGGAAATAGAGTGCTGTAATGCAAAAAAATAACAGTTATCCATATTAATTTGAAGGTATTACGTATGTGTGAACAATAAACGGGAGCTGGAGGAAACCAGGGGATGGATGGAAAAAACGCGATAGAAACATATTAAAAACATTAATCCATGAAAATATACAGGGCTACCATAATTTGAAGAACATATAAAATATTAAAAATGGTATAAATGACAAAATGTGTTAATATTAATATAAATGTAACAACACATAAAAATATATATAAATGTATATACGAACATATTCATAGAAATATTTATATATAAAAACATATTCATAGATGTATAAAACATTTTGCAGTGGTCAAACACCATTTTCGGGAACTAAAAACAATTAGAACTGGTATACTGAGGGCAGCAGGGGATAAAAGCCAAATCAATAAAACAAATCAGTGACCTCATTTGGACCCAGAGGTTTCAACGTATTTAATTTGTGGATCCAGAAAGTTTCCTTTCTGCTCAGGGTTTCCATACTATTAGGGGCATCGGGGGCTACCTGTGTCCCTTTGTAATGTTCATGTTTTTTATGGAGGAATTTCTCTCTGTTCATTCTTGATGATTCACTGTGTTCCCTTTTTTTTTTTTTTCTCTCTTCTCCATGTGGCGCTGTCATTGGCTCTGAGTCATATGGGCTGTTCACTTCCCATATGCATATGTGGCTACTTGTATTCCTATATATAGGTCCTGTGGCCTGTTGTTTGTAATATGATTTCTTTTCCTAAGGAAGGAGGCGGAGATGTCTCTGAACTGTGAAATAAAGGAAATCTCTTTATCTACAGCATCTGTGGTTTTTAGCGCGGCATTTTAAACCGGTTTTCCATTTGATTTATACAATTAGATTGTTGAGTAGGCGGAGTTTAACCGCGGGTGGGCGGGGTTTCAGCAGTGAAAACAGCCATTTAGAGATTTTATTTTCTCACACTAGTGATCCGGCTCCTGTCAGTCACTGCAGTGAGCCGGATCTTTGTGTCAGATCGTTCGCGACTGACACATCCCTACAGTGAAGCTCAGTGAGAGCAGTCGCAAGGAGGAAACCTGGAGGCTGTCACTAGTCAGACACCGCAGGTGCAGTGGTTGCTGGCGGGGGAGAACGGTCACCTGGTAGTGACGCCCGAAATCCACCTAAGGTCGGAGTGCGGAGAGGTGGCTGAGTACGGGGACTGCCAGGTGAGGACCAGGCCGCATGGGGTTATAGGTCCCCAGAGCAGGGGCCCATTCAGTTGGCCTGCTCAACCTGCAGGTGGGGGTACTTCTTACCCTCCACCAAAAAACCACAGAGTCCACAGCCACGTAGCAACGAGAGCGCCCATAGATCACAAGAGGCAAGCAGCCGGAGTGACCTGGTCCAGGCTATAAGCAAACGGACCGAAAAAGGGGAGAACAGGCAGAAGCAATATTCCTGGGTGACCCCGTAGGACTACAAATCTGGGTCACCACAAAAACTTGAGGGCTAGGAAGGCGAGTCATTAGCCACCCCCTAAGTCAGCCTCAAGGAGCCTAGTTCCCATCTTGGGACATCACAGCATCGCCCGGGTTACTCACCCCTACCACCTGAAGTGAGTAAAAACCCTGAAAGACATTATTGCTGTGCGTGTGAGTTCTTCTGCAACCTGTGGTGCCACACACCTACACCGGGCCCTGGGTCCTGGGGCCAGCCTCACTCTCGGGAGGCCACCACATCTAACTCAACACTTAACATCAGCCCCAGGCGTCCCCTAATCTGCAGTGGTGGTCACCCTGACCGCAATACTGAGAGTGCGTCATGAATCCCGTAGAAGTCAACCTACCTGTGACCAGAAGGACCCAGGACGCGCTGTCCCTGAAGACCCTGAGATGACCTGAAGGTAACGGGGCCACGGGGCGGCAAAGAAACAGCAAAGAGTAGGCAAGTTTCTGACAAGGGCTATTGGCATATGCAATTTGTGAAAACATTTATGTTTTAATTCCAAAAGCAGAGGATTGGAAGCTTTGCACTGAAAAGTTGCAGCTCCAAGGTCTCTTCAGGTATATTATAAGAGTAGCCACTGGAAAATTAGTTATATATGTCAATTTCAATCAGCAATGTTTCAAGACAGCATATCACTACTGCAAAAAATAATCATAAAATTTAACTTTTACTTCAATCGCTAAAAATGTGGTCAGAATCACAATTACAAGACAAACAACAACCAACATAAATTAAAATAAATTTGGCCCTTCCTATAGTGGCCCAAATAACACCGCAAGTAAAAATTGGATTTATCTCACCAACTTATTCTCTTCAATGAAGTTTATAGGGTCCATTTATTAGCAGAACCCCAAAACAAAAGGTCTGAAGTATCTCCCGACGCGTTTCAAGGCGAGAATAGGGCGAGAAGCACAGGCGTCCGTACCATGTGCATGCTTGTAGAGGTGACAGGCCCTCTATAATTAGTACCTGTATTGGAATCACCGCAATTCTATTTGAACAGAGTTATAAAATGCATATTATATGAATGCAAGGTCCATGTCTTTATGGGACCTAAGAGGCATTCTAATACTCCCCTGAAGAGTTGATTGAAACGCGTCGGGAGATACTTCAGACCTTTTGTTTTGGGGTTCTGCTAATAAATGGACCCTATAAACTTCATTGAAGAGAATAAGTTGGTGAGATAAATCCAATTTTTACTTGCGGTGTTATTTGGGCCACTATAGGAAGGGCCAAATTTATTTTAATTCATGTTGGTTGTTGTTTGTCTTGTAATTGTGATTCTGACCACATTTTTAGCGATTGAAGTAAAAGTTAAATTTTATGATTATTTTTTGCAGTAGTGATATGCTGTCTTGAAACATTGCTCTTCAGGTATATTGTAAAAGTAATCAGTGCTTATAGTAAAGAAACTTTGACAGCAGCATCAGGCACTGTTTTGAGGGATATATTGCTTAAGATCATTGTTTACTGAGAATCAAAGGCACAACTTGAGCAAAAGACACACACAAAAAAACATAGCCTGGTACACAAATTTATTATAAAAACGTTTTTAAGGTAAACAAGGCAAAAAAATCCTTTAGAGCCACATGAAAGGCACTAAAGGGTGCAAGTGTATAAACCCTGCTCTAATTTAAGCTCTGCCTCTTATATTTACTTTCCCTGAACAGCTTATTTAAGACCCATGATGCGATTCGGACAGCCAACCAAAGTAATATCAGAAGCCAACATGGCTACAGCATTACCGTGTATGGCAGGCAGTTCCCGCATGTTGATTGACTGTCTAACAGCCGCAAAACATGTGGGGCAGGAACGTATGGTGCTCAAGCACCCACGATACTCTGCCGAGTAATGAGAGTGCCTGAGCACCACGATGCTCAATCGAGTATTGAGCAGTGGCGAGAACACTCGCTTATCACTAAAGAAGACATATTAATCCACCCTGGGGTATTATGCAGAAAATATAGAAGTTGGGGCATAATGATCATTATTATAAGATTATTCCTCCCAAGGGGTGATAATGGAAGTCAAAACCATGTGTCAATTCTGGATCAAAATTTCAACAGCAAGAAGCCTACATTAAGTGTGTCCTAGCTGAGACTATCACCACCACTTATTTAACTTAACTATGTGATTTTGTGTATGTCCTGTAGAGTCTAGTGGGATATTGTCAACTGGCAGGGATTTGTTCCAATTAACTAAAAAACCTGACTGTCTTCCAAATGTTTTGATTAGATCCATCGCTGGACCATTAGATGTGATGAAATTTCTACTTATTTATATCCTAGTCTCAAATCCCACCAAGGAAAACATCTCAAGGAGTTTGTATGTTCCCCCTGTGCTTACATGGGTTTTTTCCAGGTATTCTGATTTCCTTCCATACTCCAAGCACATACTGATAGAGTGTGATAATGATGCCAATGTCTCTAAGGTGCTGCAGAATATGAGCCTGCTATGTAAATGAGTAAAATAAATAAATAAATGGCTTGTATGGTGTCAGATTCTCTTTAAATACCATGTACAGTCATAATAAGCACAGTAGGGGTGATGCACATATTACCTACAGCCACAAACGATTTCCTGTAAATAATAAATTGTAAGGTGTCAGTGTCTTACTTGATTGCAGCACCTTAATCAATTCTCTCCAGAAAATGCCACAGTAGACAGAGGCATCACTGAGTGAATATATATAACACACACCACAGACAACACTAAATCACTATCCCAGAATGGCATCTTTCTAATGTCAAGGCCAGTCCTGTTAGACCACATTTCCTTAAAAGTGAAGAGCAGCTAAGGAAATCACTAGCAGTTTGACAGGCTGTAAATGGTTTGATCTACAGTTTCTTTAACCAAGTGTCAGGGAATAATGTTTTAAAGCACATGTGCCACTTTGCAGAAATTGTGATTTTTAGAGCACATCAACTCTGCAGTTGTGGTTATTGCTAAGTGGAATATGTTACAGCACTATAAAATATAATAATGCCACTATGAAGTAGAATAAATTATACATGGAAAATTCACAAAGGATGCAAAAGATTTTATACAATAAAAACTTCAAATGGAGCTTAAGCACTTTCAGGATCATTCAATTCTATGCTACTAGTGTCCAGACAAGGAAATATATATCCCAAGAGAAGCAGAGCTAAGAAAATAATGAATGGATTTGTTCTTTCGTCGGTTATATTCAAATACATCTAGGGGCAAACAAATCACTCATATACACTAACGAGCAAAAGGGTAAAGCTGGGTTTACACACTGCAACATCGCAAACGACATCGCTGTAACGTCACCGGTTTTGTGAAGCAATAGCGATGTCGTTTGCGATGTTGCCGTGTGTGAAACGCATCAGCGACCTGGCCCCTGCTGTGAAGTTGCTGATCGCTACAAATCGTTCAGGACCATTCTTTGGTCCTTTGTTTCCCGCTGTGCAGCATGATCGCTAGAAAGTTTCAGTGTGTAAAGGGACTTTGCAGCGACTTTGTTAGCGACTTCCCTTTCAAAAAGCTGCTTTTCAACGTCCCCAATGACTAGCTAGGTCGTTCTGCAGGTCCGGATCGATGTTGCGTCGTTGGCCAGGTTTGCCTGTTTGACAGCTCACCAGCGACTCAACAGAGACTTTGGGAGGTCGCTATTGCGTCACAAAACCGGTGACGTTACAGCGATATCACTGGCGATGTTACAGTGTGTAAACCCAGCTAAAGGCTAGTTTCACACTTGCGTTGAACGGCATCCGTTGCATTGCGTTGTGTGACGGATGCAATGGATGTGTTGCATATAATGGCACAATGGATGCAACTTATCGTACAAAACAACGGAAAGCTTTTTTTTTTCTTCTTTACAGTTTTACCGGCAGCAGACTTTTGTGATCGATCAGCTGATCACCCGGCTGCCGGGCGCTCAGCTGAGCGCTCTCAAAAGCCGGCTGCCGGGCGCTCAGCTGAGTGCTCTCACATGCCGGCGGCCGGGCGCTCAGCTGAACGTTCGGCCACCGAGAAACAAAATAAAGTTTCTGTGATTTAAAAAAAAAAGTGAGCATGCGCAGTGAAAAATAAAGGTTTCAGCCGCTCAAAAAAACGTTACATGCTGCGTTCCCTCCTCCCGACGCAGCGTCAAAATAACGACGCTGCATCGTCCAGCGGATGCAACGCTGACACTTGCGTTACAGTGCGTCGTCCATACAAGTCTATGGAGAATAGCGCAGTGCGTTAACGGACTGCGCTATTCTCCATAGTGATGGACTGCGCTGAACGCAAGTGTGAAAGTACCCTAACACTGATCTGAACGTTTGACTTTCAGGCTCCAAATCTCACCATCCAATACAGCTTTAACAGTAGACTACTTTCATCTTAGGCCCCTTTCACACGTTAATTTTTCCTGTATGTGTGGTGTCCGTTTTCACATATACTAAAAACACGATCACACACACATACTCATTAAGATCTGTGTTGATTTTCCCACCTTTGTGTTTTCAAATGACTGGGTGTCCATGTGAACCACACGTGTCTGTGTGAGTCACATGGAGACATGTCCATTTTTCAGAGTCAGCACTGATGACAAAGGCCAATTTAGATGTATGGGTCCATGAAAAACAAGTACAGCGCAAGCATGACATCCATGTGACATTTGTGTGGCATCCATGTGATAGAGACCAGAATTAAATGCATTCAATCCATAGACTTTGCTCAGAGGTAATTCAAGGTCATGTTATGCTGTGTAAGACTCGCTGCCTCTGAAGAGCAGTGACATCAGTAACGTTACCGCTGTTCAGTGTTGCTAAATCACCAGGTCACTCCGAGTCATGCACACTGTTACGGTTGCTGCGAGCACTGGAGACTATGTCCAGATTTCTTGCTACTACACATGTGCGAGCGCTGGAGACTAAGTCCAGATTTCTTGCTACTGCACATGTGCGAGCGCTGGAGACTAAGTCCAGATTTCTTGCTACTGCACATGTGCGAGCGCCGGAGACTAAAGGCCACTTTACACACAGAGATAAATCTGTGGCAGATCTGTGGTTGCAGTGAAATTGTGGACAATCAGTGCCAGGTTTGTGGCTGTGTACAAATGGAACAATATGTACATGATTTCATTGCAACCACAGATCTGCCAAAGATTTATCACTGTGTGTAACATGGCCTTAAGTCCAATCTTGGAGCCATTGCACATGTGCGGGTGACATCATCGCTGACACGAGGTCACATGTCTCTGACACCTTCTATGCTGATTGGTCGCTGGTCATGTGCTTGTGACGTCTTGCTCGGTGATAGGCCAGCATGACGTCACTCCTGTCGTTCTGGCAGCGGATTGGCTCTGGTGTCCTCCATCTTGGATGAGGCACAGAGTCTATATAAGACCCTGACACATGCCGCATGGTGCTCAGTCCTCTTGGTTCATGCATATGAGTAGACGCTCTGTGCGCGTTCCTCTAGGCATTCCTCTGTCTATGCTAGGTGAGCGCTACCGGCAGGGTAGCGTTCTTATACCTTACAGCTTCGGCTGCTGTCCGTATCCTTACCTCTTAGGGGAGCGGACATAGGCAGGTGCCTGAGGCACATGGTCTGGCTGGGCCTTGTGATTCTACTCGTAGGTGGACGTTGCCACTAGGGTAACGTTCCTTATACTGCGTCTGGCAGTTGTTCGTATCCTTGCACACTAGGGGAGCGAACAGAGGTAGGAGCTTTGTGCGGCTTACGCTGCTGTTCGTCTCTTTTGCACCACTAGAAGAGCGGACCTAGGCAGGTGCCATATCTAGTGGTTCGTTTCCTCGCACACTAGTGGAGCGAACGCAGGTAGGAGCTTTGTGCGGCTTACGCTGCTGTTCGTCTCTTTTGCACCACTAGAAGAGCGGACCTAGGTAGGTGCCATTTCGCACACATTGCCTTTGTCTCTGTGATTATTAACAGAGATCATTCCACACACCCTCCAAGTAAGGGAGGAATTGCTTTACTTACTTATTATATCCTTCTGTGAGTTAACAGAGGTATTGCACTCTGCCATAGTCTGCAGCAAAGTCTTTGCACGGTGGACCCTGACTGTCTGATACTCCTTTCGGTTATTATCAGACAGCCCCCCGTAACACACGCTGTGCATCACATGGTGGCTCTGATGAGCAGTAATGTTAAAATCTCACTGTTGTTCAGAGGTGCAAGATCTCGTGCAGTGCAGCGTGACCAAGAATTGCCTATAATCAAAATCAATGGAGTGTCAGAATGATGCTCCATAAACTTATTAATCGGATTCTCTGGACTACGTCGGACCAGCTGGGAATTATTTTTTTCTTCTGAATAAAGTGGTGAATAAGAGTAAGTGTCATTTTTTATTTCTCCGTGTTTGTATGTTTATGGTTTTTTTTTCAGATATCCTTTTTTGGACTACAATGCATTTGGTGGACTACGGCAGACTCCTTGGACTATGGCAAAGCTGCATGGGTTTTTTGTGAAATGAGGGAAAATTTCAGGGACTGTTTATTGAAATAAATTATTTTTTCATGTGTATATGTCTTTTTTTTAATAACTGGGTTAGTAATGGGAGTGTCTGAAAAATACTTCTCCATTACTAGCACCAGTGCTTGATGTCAGCTGACACTACACAGAGGACTTCAACCCCATAAACCATTAGCCTGATTGCCAATGCACCAGGGTAATCAGGAAGAGCAATGTCATGAGCGTACTGTGTTCTGATGTCTCCTGTGGGGACCTGTAGTCAGGAGATCTCAGCATGTAATCGATCACAGGTGTTCTGTAGAGATCAGTTGACTGTTATCCTGCATATGTTTTCTTCTTTCCATGCTGAAAAGCTTAAGGAGCTTTTCCCTGCTGGCTGAGAAATCTCTAAGCCTTCGGATCAGCTTGTTAGCATCCCTCTTTTTGGCTATATCAACCTGCTCCTAGCCACTGGCAGAAAGAGACAGAAAAAAAGCCCATTTGCAAGAACAATATATGGGCCCTTTGCTTCCCAAGAGCTCATCAAAATGCACCATTCCACCTGATTTGGAGGTAGAAATGGGCTCCCAACCTCATTGGGCTGCCCCAATGATTTGTCCACCCCTACTCCTGCCTCCACTTCATGCCAGATATAGAATTAGTATCTCTAGTCCAACCACTGTTGAGGAGCCCATTTCTGTGAGCAGAGGTGTTCATTCCTTTTGCTGCAGCCCAGCTTTCAACTGGAGAAAATCTTGGAGCCCTGTTGTACCTGTGTGTTTCCTTGCTCTCCTGCCTCTCTATTCCTCTGGGGGGAAGTGGGAAATTTAGGTGAGTCATATTCAGTACCTGATGCACAAGATGGGGACATCATAATTTGGGGCTGTTTTCTTTATCATATGACAATTTAAAAGGAAGAATGAATGGACAAGTTTACCTACACATTCTTGCTAACAATTTGCTGCCATCTACAAAGATGATGAACATGAAACAAGCCTAGAAATTTCAGCAAAACAATGATCCCAAACACACAGGCAAAGAAACTCTTAATTGGTTTCAGAGAAAGAAAATAAAGCTGCTAGAATAGCCACGCCAGTAACCTGACTTGAATCCAATAGAAAATATAAGGAACAAACTAAAGCTCAGTGTTCCTAAAAGGAGTAAAGTGGTCCAAGTGGTGAAAAACTCCTTTACAGAATAGCAAAATTTATTGTTTTGTTAATGATAGGTTTTATCTAATATGTCCTGCAGAGCAATGGGGGTCTGGTTCCTGAGAATGACTACAGATCACTCACATAGTCTATAAAGTTCCACTCATCAGAAAAGAAGCAATGAGCTTCTGAGATTGTACAAAGAGTGAACTGCAAGCCCAATAGAAAGGGAACTGCAAACTCTCTATAAAGCCTGTGCCTAGTGCCATGTGCAAGGTCAGTAAGGAGCAGAGTGTTGCTGTCTAGCACAATGCTCTTTTGAGATCAATTTTGAGATTTTTTTTTTTGTGTTCAGTGAAGTTATAAGGACCCAGACCTCACTGATTCTGAAATTTTATGTAGTATTTTTAATTTTAAAAAAAATAAACCAGTAGGCAGTTTGTAACCCTTTCTCAACCTTGGACATACATATAAATCCTAGAAAGGGAGTAGTTCCTGATATGTTCATCCTGGCAATTGCGCAGGCATTGGCGTGATCACTGCCGGGGACAAGGCTTTCCCAACAGCAGAGCCCTAACCCTCACAGCCAGGGACAGTGCCCGCACTGTCCCTGTTTTTTTAACCCTTTAAAAGCCAGAATCAATATCAGTAGTGGCACTTAGAGGATTTAAAGAGGGATCATACTCTCTCTCCCATCCAATCAGTGCCCCCATGATGTAATCGTGAGGGTCCGATCATCGCCATGGTGACTGGAATTCGTCATGACGACTTCCAGGTCACCTGACTAGAAGACGCCTTATTCAGCTTCTGAAAGCTGCACTGTACTGCAATGATCAATCATTGCAGTACAGTGCAGCTGCACTCAGTACTGTAAGGTAACGTCCCATATAGGGACTAAGTAAAAAAAAGTTTTGAAAGGTTAAAAGATGTAAAAATATTGAAAAAAACCAGAAAATAATGGACAAAAATAAAAGAAATTCAAATAAATACTCATACTTGTGTAAAAAAATAAAATAGATAAAAAAATACACATATTTAGTATTGCTGCATTCGTAATAACCAGATCTATAAAACAGTCACACTAATTAACCCCTTCAGAGAACATCGTAAAAAAAATTAAGAAAAAATGTAGCAAAAACTGTCTTTTTATCATACAGCTGCCAAAAAAAGGGGGATTCAAATCTGATGAAAACTCATGTTTAAACAAAAATGGTACAGCTGAAAATGACATTTTCTACCTTGAAAAAAAATATGCCATAAAGCTTCATTAGCAAAAAATAAAAAAGCTATAGGTCTCAGAATACAGCAATGCAAAAACTATTTTTTATTCTAGTAAATAATTTTTTTATGGTGTAAAAGTGGCAAAACATAAATAACTATATGAATGTGGTATCGTTGTAATCACACTGACCTGACGAATAAAGCTGTCTTATTGCTTTTAGGACATGATTAATAGGGTAAAAAAAAGAATTCCTGAATCGCTGATTCTTCTTGATTCTGTCTCACAAAAAGAATAAAACGAGTTAAAAAAAAATATTATGAAGCCCAAACTTTTACCAATAAAGATTCCAACTTATTCCGCAAACAACAAGCCCTCAAATGAATCTGTTTGCAGAAAAAAAACTATAGCCTTCAAAATTCAGTGATGCAAAAAACGGGCACTACAATATATGGGCACTACAATGTACTTGGCAGGACAAGGACTTATTTGCAAGTTTTAATTCTGTAACATTCAGTGTGTTTGAAACCATGGGTGTTTTCCAGAGACCAAATCATCACTACAACCATAGATTAATTCCCAGAGGAGTGTAATTTTCAAAATTTGGCCGCCTGAGAGTATTTCTCTGTTCTGTCACTTAGGGGCTCTGCAAATTGAGTCTATTCTAGGAAAATCTGTGTTCCAAAAATCAAACAGCGATCCTTCTCTCCCAAGCCCTCTGGCCCAACATTACTGTACAGTCACATGTGAGGTATTGTCACATTCAGTAGAGCTTGCGAAGCACATTATGGGGCATTTTTTATCTGTTTCCCTTGTAAAAATTGGAAATCTGGGGTTTACATAAAATAATAAATGACACTGGAGCTCTGAAGGACTAGGAGGGTTGAGAGGGGAGTTGAGGGGATGATCAGGATGGGGGATGGGGAGTGTAAAAAAACACATGTAAACAAGTATAGGTAAGGCTGCTTTCACACTACGTTTTTTTGACATGCGTCAGGAACGTTTTTTTGCTGCAAAAGCGGATCCTGCTTTTACAGCAAAAAACGCATGCTAACGCATCTGTTATTTTGCAGGATCCTGTCACTGGATGTTTAGGGGCGGGCATTGGAGTCATGTGATCGGGAGTGAGGGGAACTAAACGTGCCAGACTGGGAGCCGGCTTCTGACAGCTGCAGACGCTCGTAACCAAGGTAAACATCGGGCTTGGATACCCGATATTTATCTTGGTTACGAGTGTCTGCAGCTGCTAGGAGCAGGGCTGCCTGCACACGTTACCAACGTAAACATCGGGTAACTAAGAGAAGTGGTTACCCGATATTTACCTTGGTTACGAGTGTCCGCAGCTCTCAGATGGGGGAGAGGGAGGGGGAGAGACAGAGATAGAGAGGGTGAGGGAGGGAGGAGGAGAGAGAGACAGATCACGGGAGACTGGTTCTGGGCATGCTCAGTACTTTCTGGGCATGCTCAGTACAAAAGCAGGATCCTGTTACAACGCAACTCAACGCATTCTGCTAGGCAGGATCCAGCGCTCATTGAACTGCATTGCAGCTCGCGGCGCAATGTGAAGGATCCTGTGAGATGCGTTATTTTGACAAAGGTAAAAAACGCTACAAGTAGCGTTTTTGAAACATGTTAAAATAACGCAAAAGTACGGATCCTGTGTTTAACGCACGCAAACGCATGCGAACGCAGGTGGACGCGAGTCCATTGCAAATGCATTGAAGTGAAAACGCATTTGCACTGGATCCGTTTTTCCGCTAAAAAAACGTTATGGACGGATGTTAAATAAACGTAGTGTGAAACCAGCCTAAATAATTTATTATTTAAATAAGCTGGAATAGCTAGAATGACAGGTAAAATAATAGTTTAAATAGTCTGATTGGCAATCAGACTGGCGACTGATGAGGAGCTACAGGCGGAGTCCGTGTAGAACTTGTCAGGTAGTGAGAAAGAAAAATTCAGAGCTATCGCGGTAACTCATGGGGGTCCACATATCGGTAGGCATATCTTTACCCTGTTGCTCCACATTAATTATTACCATTGTTTATCCCTTCTATTATTTACCATCCATCCCATCATTTCCTGTTATTTTCTTTTTACACAGGATTCACAGTTTTTTTTTCTAAATCCACTATTATTTCCTTCTACTTGTGCATCACATCCATCAGGTATCTACAATATTTTTTGGACTATAAAACGCACCGGACCATAAGACGCACACTGGTTTTAGAGGACGAAAATAGGAAAATAAAATATTAAGCAAAAAATCACTAGAGATGAGCGATGTTCGCCAATTTCATGTTTGAGTGATTTTGGGAAGTGCACGAGATCGAACTCGAGCTTTTTGCTAAAAGCTTGACAGTTCGAGTTACGTTCGAGAACCGCTCGATCACCAAAAGCAGGGCTTTTTACAGCTAGAGTGTGCAGGGAGCCATCACTGGCAGCCTGCGTAAGCTGGTAACCAAAATAAATATCGCGTATCCAAGTAAAGTGCTTTGCTTGGTAACCCGATATTTAACCTGGTTACGTGTGCAGGGAGCCGACCCTTCCCTGCTGGGCTCCGCCCCCTCCTGCTCGCGGTACACACACACTCACCTGTCCCCAGCCATGCAGTCCCCGGCACTGACGTCCTCAGCACCACATGGCCCTGCTAGGCTCCACCCACTTTGCACTCCTCCGCCCGCACACTTGGCCCCGCTAGGCTCCACCCACCTCGCACTCCGCACACATGGCCCTGCTTGGCTCCACCCACCTCGCACTCTGCACAGATGGCCCTGCTCGACTTACCTGCAGTGATGAAGTCCCGCCCTCCCGACCTCAGAGCTGTCACTGTCTTCCATGGCTGCCGCTTCACATTTCCTCTCTCTGCCAGCCCGAGACTGTGACTAGCGGTGATGTCACAGGCTCCCGCGATACTTGGCTGTGAAGGCAGCGTTCATTGAAGTCAGTGACAGCTCTGCTATCAGCAGTGCAGGAGATCGTCACTGCAGGTAATGTACCTCGCTACTGACAGCAGCACTTGTCATCCCCTGCAGTGACCTGGGCTGACCTATTGATGTTAGCTCAGTTCACTGCATTGCTCTCCCAGCCAATGGGGAACATTCTGTTCTTCATTGACTGGGACAGTGACTATGGTATGGATCGTCATGGGAAACCCTTGGATTACACCAGACCTGAATTTGTTTTTCTTTCTAATAAATTGGTGAAAGAGGGAATGTTTTGGGCAGTGTTTTTTCAAATAAAAATGTGTTTGTCGTCTATTTTTTTTTTTTATTACTGACTGGGTTGGTGATGTCGGGTATCTGATAGACGCCTGACCTCACGAACCCCAGAGCTTGATGCCAGGTGACATTACACATCTGGTATTAACCCCATATATTACCCCGTTTGCCACCGCACCAGGGCACGGGATGAGCTGGGGCGAAGCACCAGGATTGGCGCATCTAATGGATGCGCCACTTCTGGGGGGGCTGCGGCCTGCTATTTTTAGGCTGGGGAGAGTCCAATAACCATGGACCTCCCTAGTCTGAGAACATCAGACCCCAGCTGTCCGCTTTACCTTGGCTGGTGATCCAATTTTGGGGGACCCCATGTGTTTGTTTTTTTTTTTTTCAAATTATTAGGGTGCCCTCAGTTTTGGATTACCAGCCAAGGTGAAGCTGCCAGCTGTGGTTGCAGGCTGCAGCCGTCTTCTTTACCCTAGCTGGCTATCAAAAATAGGGGGAAACCCACGTCATTTTTTTTTTTTAATTTATTTTTTTTTTTGGGTAAATACAAGGCTAAGCACCCCTTAGTGCCACATGAAAGGCACCAAAGGGTGCAAAATTACAAAATGTAAGCACCCCTTAGTGCCACATGAAAGGCACCAAAGGGTGCAAAATTACAAAATGTAAGCACCCCTTAGTGCCACATGAAAGGCACCAAAGGGTGCAAAATTACAAAATGCAGGAGATTGGGACATTATGTGTCTGTCTGCCATTATAATGACATAAAAGACTGATATGAAGTGTACAAGCACAAGAAAATCACCAGAGCGCTCTACCCTGTGAAAAGCAGTAGAAAATTGCACTGGAGTGAACATGTGACCGCCTCATATAGGTTGAAGCTATGGATCCTGGGTAAATTTATGTATTTTCCCTCCTTCAGTTTTTTTTGCAGTACGCAAAAAAAATGGAAGGCACATGGATGACAAACGGATGACATACGGACTGTCAAGGGAACGGAAACGGATGCCACACGGATGCACCCGTGAAAAAAACGGACCATTTTTTGCGGACCGCAAAAACGGATCGGTCATGTGAATGAAGCCTTATTCTGATCTGCCATTTCTAAACAGCAGGCAGAAATAAGTGAATAGCGCCCCCCAGCGTCAGAAAATCTCTGGGTTTTCAGGGGGTAGCTGAGACCCTGGAGATCATGAATCAGGCGGGTTTTTCCGGTCCCCGCTCATGTGATCACTGGTATACACCGTATACCAATGATCACGTTACAGTAAATGACAGCACCGGTAAAAAATTATTTATCTCCCATCTGGCATGAACAAACATGTCAGATGGGAGATAAATCTCCTCCCCGGTCCCCTCGGGTCCCCCGGTGTCAACAAAGTGTCCCCCCCGACCCCCTCCCGAAAATCCAAGATGGCCGCGCGCACAGCAGCGCGCCGGCCGCATTCACCCTACTCCTCTGATTTCTGTTGCATGTGCCATGACACATGCGACAGAAAACTCCTCCCCAGGCCCTGCCAGGTCACCCCCTATAACCCCACCGGTGTTCCCCAGTGTTCCACGGTACCTGTGCAGCATTGATCCCCCGCGGCCCCCTCCTTCACAATAGACGCTGCCGCTCAGCTTCCTGTGTTCAGACACAGTGAGTGGTGGTAACCATGCATCTGTAAGCTACTGTAATGCCCTGCTCATGAGGTAAGGAACATCGTTGATCAGGAGAGCTATACTACATTTCCAAATGGAGGTATTTGATTTTATAGTTGCACTGCTGAACGACTACCAAACATGAGAGTCCATTATACGCCACAAGAAAACATGTGTAAATAGCGAGCTCTGTTGTTTAGTATTCATTCAGCTGGATAACTGGACTTAAAGGGGTATTCCATCTCTAAGATCCTATCCCCAATATATAGTAGGTGGAATAGCAATAATATCAGCAAATACCAATATTTGGAAATGTAGAATAGTTCTCCTGATTAGGCATGCCCTTACCTCATGAGCAAGACATTGCAGCTTTGGTAGCAACAGTTACGACATGGACTCTGCTGCTGTGGACCCAGGGAGAGTGGGTGCAGATTCATTGCACCCACACTCCTCACATGGAGGGTCTGCACTCCTAGAAAATGGGGGATACGTTCCCTGAGCATGTCCCCCCATATTCTAGACGGTCCAGAGTCATCGTGGGACCCCCTTATTTTTTTTCCTTACAATAAATTGGTGAAAGAGGGAATGTTTTGGGGAGTGTTTTTTCAAATACATTTTTTTCGTCTATTTGTTTTGTTAGTGCTGACAGTTTGTGATGTTGGGTATCTGATAGACGCCATGACATCACAAACTGCTGGGCTTGATGTCAGGTGACTTTACAGCTAGTATTAACCCCATTTATTACCCTGTTTGCCATTGCACCAGGGCACGGGATGAGCTGGGGTGAAGCGCACCAGGGCACAGTGAGTGGCGGTAACCATGCATCTGTAAGCTACTGTAATGCCCTGCTCATGAGGTATGGAACATAGTTGATCAGGAGAGCTATACTACATTTACAAATGGAGGGATTTGCTATTTCTGTTGCCCTGCTGAACAACTACCAAACATGAGAGTCCGTTATATGCCACAAGAAAACATGTCTAAATAGCTAGCTCTGTTGTTTAGTATTCATTCAGCTGGATAACTGGACTTAAAGGGGTATTCCATCTCCAATATACTATCCCCAATATATAGTAGGTGGAATAGCAATAATATCAGCAAATACCAATATTTGGAAATGTAGAAAAGTTCTCCTGATTAGGCATGCCCTTACCTCATGAGCAGGGCATTGCAGCTTTGGTAGCAACAGTTACGACATGGACTCTGCTGCTGTGGACCCGGGGAGAGTGGGTGCAGATTCATTGCACCTACACTCCTCACATGGAGGGTCCGCACTCCTAGAAAATGGGGGATACGTTCCCTGAGCATGTCCCCTCCATATTCTAGATGGTCCAGAGCCATCGTGGGACCCCCTTATTTTTTTCCTTAAAATAAATTGGTGAAAGAGGGAAGGTTTTGGGGAGTGTTTTTTCAAATACATTTTTTTTATCTATTTGTTTTGTTAGTACTGACAGTTTGAGATGTCGGGTATGTGATAGACGCCATGACATCACAAACTGCTGGGCTTGATGTCAGGTGACCTTACAGCTAGTATCAACCCCATTTATTACCCAGTTTGCCACTGCACCAGGGCACGGGATGAGCTGGGGTGAAGCGCCAGGATTGGCGCATCTAGTGGATGCGCCACTTCTGGGGCACCTGCGGCCTGCTATTTTTAGGCTGTGAAGGGCCAATAACTATGGACCTTCCCACCCTGAGAAACCCAGACCACAGCTGTATGCTTTACCTTGGCTGGTGATCCAATTTGGGGGGACCCTACTTTTTTTTGTAATTATTATTTATAAATTAATTAAAAAAAGAGCCTGGGGTGACCTCAACATTGGATCCCCAACCACGGTAAAGCTGCTAGCTGTGGTTTTCAGGCTACAGCCGTCTTCTTTACCCTAGCTGGCTATCAAAAATGGGGGGACCCTACGTTGTTTTTTTTCTATTTTTTTAAATAAAAAAAATGAATGGGCTTCCCTGTATTTTGATTGCCAGCCAAGGTAACGCCAGGCAGATGGGGGTGGCAACCCGTAGCTGTCTGCTTTATCTGTGCTGAGAATCAAAAATACCTTGGAGCGCTAAGTCATTTTTTAAAGATTTATTTTTACAGCACTGTGATGTCCAGCAATGAAAATACAGGGAATCCCTTTTTTTTTAGTTATTAAAATAAATAATTAAAAAAAATATATATGGGCTCCAACTGCATTTTGTATATTGCTAGCAAAGGGTAATCCAAGCAACTACTGGCTGCCAACCCCCAATGCTTGGTGTTACCTTCACTGGCAATGGAAAATCCAGGAAAGCATTTTTATTTTTTTTGCCAAAAAACTAAAAAAAAAAATGACGTGAGCTTCGCCATATTTTTGTATGCTAGCCAGGTACAGTAGGCAGGTACGGCTGACCCCAACCCTCAGCTGCCTATTTGTACCCGGCTGGGAACTAAAAATATAGGGACGCCTTTTTTTTAATCATTTCATGAATTTCATGAAATTATTAGAAAAAAAACCACGTGGGCTTCGCCCCATTTTTGTGTCCAGCCGGGTACAACTAGGCAGCTGGGGATTGGAATCCGCAGCATAGGTTAGCCCGAGGTTTCTGGGCCCCTCTGCTGCGAATTGCAGTCCGCAGCCCCCCAGAAAATGGCGCTCTCATAGAAGCGCCATCATCTGGCGCTGTATACAACTCATCCAGCAGCCCTGAAGCCGGGTGGCTTGCTGGGTAATAATGAGTTAATACTAGCTTTGTTTTGCTAGCTAGTATTAAGCCAGAGATTCCTAATATCAGGAAAGTTTGACCCGGCCATTAAGAATCTCCAATAAAGGTTTAAAAAAAAGACACCACACAGAGAAAAAAATACTTTAATAGAAATAAACACACAGACACACTTAGAGACTCCATGTTTATTACTCCCTCTTATCCCTCCACGATCCATGGTCTTCTGTCTTCTTTCACCTTCAACACTTGCAGCTCTGCTACATCAGCAGCACTGCATGGGATAAAGACGCTGCTGCTCCCCGTGCAGGCTTTTCCCTCCGTGAGTGATCAGTGCTGCTGGCTGTTAGCGGTACCGTCACCGCTGACAGACGTATTGCCATAGCAACGGTGCTCCGATCACGTGATTCCCGGTGCCACTGCGGCTGTTAGCGGTGACGACACTGCTAACAGGCGCGTTGCTATGGCAACGGTGATCTCCGTTATTTACCGGCTGTGCCAGCCGGTCAATAATGGAACCGGGAAGCAGAACGTGGAGTCGACCGTGTGCCAGAGCATGTCGCCAGTACACGGCGATTCACAAACGTGCACTGCGTACTGGAGGCATGCACTGACAGGACCTAGGACAGGACATGACGTCCAAGCCATGTGACCAGTCTGTAGCCAATAAGATAATAGACACGTGACTGGTCACATGGCTATTTTGACGTCACGATAGGTCCTGCATCACTGCTGGTTACCAGTAGGACGCAGCGAATACCGATGGAAAAGCGGCGGGAGACAGAGTGCAGGACGCATCGCGGGGACAGGTAAGTATTATGGCAATGTTTATTAACTGTATGTGTACATTTATAATGTGTTTTTATGTGTTTGTGATTGCCTCCCACTGTTTTCAATGGGGTTCGAGAGGTTCATTGAACGGCTCGTCGAATGGGGCAACATTCGACGAACCGAACTCGAACTCCAGGGGGGTGGCTCATCTCTAGTCATGACACACTATTATGGGGCGAGAATCTGCTCCTGACTAGAGGTGAGCGCGGTTCGCGGTTCGAGGTTCTCCAGTTCGCGGCTCGAGTGATTTTGGGGGCTGTTCTAGATCGAACTAGAACTCGAGCTTTTTGCTAAAGCTCGATAGTTCTAGATACGTTCGAGAACGGTTCTAGCAGCAAAAAGACAAGCTAATTACTAGCTGGCTTTCCGCTGTAATAGTGTAAGTCACTCTGTGACATATAGTGTGCGGGAACAGCACATTCAGATCACTGCTGTTTGGATAATGGCCATTTTTTTTTTCCTTGTCTTCCTTCCCTAAGCGCGCGCGTGTAGTGGGGCGGGCCAGCATGTCAGCCAATCCCAGACACACACACAGCTAAGTGGACTTTTAGCCAGAGAAGCAACGGCATGTGTGATAGGATGTCCATGTCACATGTCCATGCATTATAAAAACGGACATTTTCCTCCAGCACGCCATTATCTGCCTTCTGCGTCTTGGTGTCAGTCACCGCTGGCCTAGCTCCTGTCTCCGATACTGCTGTGTACACTCTATACACAGCGCTATACAGAATAGGGATAGAAGTTTCTATTAGTCCTTGTAAGGGCTAATACCGGCAGGGTCCGAGCCATAGGTGACAGTCATGTCAGTGAAAACAGATTTTAACAGCTACACAAGATGACAGCATCTGTGTAGCTAAGGTCAGGGATTTCCATGCTGCATTTCCCCATTAGGAGGGATAGAAAGGGAGGCTTCCTTTCCTCTACCCAGACCCACAACCCTGCCGCTGTACCCTTTTGCCCTTTGCACACTCAAACTCATTGTTACTAAGCCATTAGACTAGAAAACACTGAGGAAACTTAGTGGCATCCTAAAAGTGGCTGTTGGACTTCATTAGTGTCCCACTGGTGCAAAACTATGTGCAGTACCTCTGCATTGCACACTCAAACTCATTGTTACTAAACCATTATACTAGCAAACACTGAGGAAACTTAGTGGCATCCTAAAAGTGGCTGTTGGACTTCATTAGTGTCCCACTGGTGCAAAGCTATTTCTAGCACCTCTGCATGACACCCTCCTGCTCTGTTTTTAATAAGCTATAATAGCAAAAAATGCTGCCATTTAGTGGCATACAAGAAGTGGCTGTTGTACTCCATTAGTGTCCCACTGGTGCCAAGCTATTTCTAGCACCTCTGCATGACACCCTCCTGCTCTGTTTTTAAAAAGCTATAATAATAGCAAAAAAAATGCTGCCATTTAGTGGCATACAAGAAGTGGCTGTTGTACTCCATTAGTGTCCCACTGGTGCCAAGCTATTTCTAGCACCTCTGCATGACACCCTCCTGCTCTGTTTTTAAAAAGGTATAATAATAGCAAAAAATGCTGCCATTTAGTGGCATCCTAAAAGTGGCTGTTGTACTCCATTAGTGTCCCACTGGTGCCAAGCTATTTCTAGCACCTCTGCATGACACCCTCCTGCTCTGTTTTTAAAAAGGTATAATAATAGCAAAAAATGCTGCCATTTAGTGGCATACAAGAAGTGGCTGTTGTACTCCATTAGTGTCCCACTGGTGCCAAGCTATTTCTAGCACCTCTGCATGACACCGTCCTGCTCTGTTTTTAAAAAGGTATAATAATAGCAAAAAATGCTGCCATTTAGTGGCATACAAGAAGTGGCTGTTGTACTCCATTAGTGTCCCACTGGTGCCAAGCTATTTCTAGCACCTCTGCATGACACCCTCCTGCTCTGTTTTTAATAAGCTATAATAATAGCAAAAAATGCTGCCATTTAGTGGCATACAAGAAGTGGCTGTTGGACTTCCATTAGTGTCCCACTGGTGCAAATCTATTTGCAGCACCTCTGCATGACACCCTCATGCACATTTTGCTACGCTAATTTTATAGCAAACTCAGGGAATTCCTTGCTGCATTTGATTATTTGGAGGGATAGAAAGTGAGGCTTCCTTTACTGTCCTGGTACCCACAGAACATGGCCACTGTACCCACCTGTCCACTTTTGCCACGCTATTTAATTTGCCCAAAGAGCTGACTCTTTTTCTGCCTTCCTAAAATTGTCTGTAATACTAAGTTAGTGTTCCTTTGCTGCCAAGCAAGGTACAACACATGCAAGACCGGAGGAATTGGAGAATGAGGCAACAGACATATGCAAAAATTATCATTTTATTCATTAAAATACATACAAATTGACATAAAGATTATATTGCATGGGTGGAAGAAGTCAACCCAGCAGTGAGACATAAAAGTAGGGGTAAGAAGAGAAAAGGGAGGGGGGAAAATGGTGGGGCAACCTGCCGACCAGGACCAACCAAGTTGTGGTTAAAGAATGTTATAGTGCCACCACTCACAAAATTGTCATGTGGTGAATTATGACAAGGAGAGCAGACCGGGCAGTATGATGGAATTCAAAAATAATCTGCAGAGTGCATGTACCTGTGTTAATGTATTCCCTAGGGACACGCCGCAGTCCTAGGGAGGTCAACTGGGTCGCCGCACGGAACCACAGGCGAGGATAACCAAAATGAGGTTGTGTCAACAACAATATATGTATATTAATAAATCCAAGCCTGGTGCACCGCGCTATCGACGCAGTATGGAGGGAACAAGGGCTCCTATAGTAAGAGTGCGGCAATGTGATACTGGGAGGACTGCAGAACCATGCACCTGTATATATGCATCATCAGTATACAAGGTGATGTAATTAATCCAAATGCCCATCAGGACTGGTCAACAAAAATGTGGCATATGTGCTGACAGCGTGAAGCTACAGGGAGCCGCAGAGCAGACAGTGAAGATCAATATAGGTAAGATCACTGTGCAGCAACCCGGAGCAGCACGCAGCCAGACAGTGCCTTTCCCATGGTGGAATAATGAAAATAAAAATACCTGTTGGTTGGTACTGGGGGCAGGGAAAACTGACCTCCTTCCGAAAAAGCAACGCTGCGAAACAGCTGTCAGGAGGCTGTTTTCCCTGCCCCCAGTACCAACCAACAGGTATTTTTATTTTCATTATTCCACCATGGGAAAGGCACTGTCTGGCTGCGTGCTGCTCCGGGTTGCTGCACAGTGATCTTACCTATATTGATCTTCACTGTCTGCTCTGCGGCTCCCTGTAGCTTCACGCTGTCAGCACATATGCCACATTTTTGTTGACCAGTCCTGATGGGCATTTGGATTAATTACATCACCTTGTATACTGATGATGCATATATACAGGTGCATGGTTCTGCAGTCCTCCCAGTATCACATTGCCGCACTCTTACTATAGGAGCCCTTGTTCCCTCCATACTGCGTCGATAGCGCGGTGCACCAGGCTTGGATTTATTAATATACATATATTGTTGTTGACACAACCTCATTTTGGTTATCCTCGCCTGTGGTTCCGTGCGGCGACCCAGTTGACCTCCCTAGGACTGCGGCGTGTCCCTAGGGAATACATTAACACAGGTACATGCACTCTGCAGATTATTTTTGAATTCCATCATACTGCCCGGTCTGCTCTCCTTGTCATAATTCACCACATGACAATTTTGTGAGTGGTGGCACTATAACATTCTTTAACCACAACTTGGTTGGTCCTGGTCGGCAGGTTGCCCCACCATTTTCCCCCCTCCCTTTTCTCTTCTTACCCCTACTTTTATGTCTCACTGCTGGGTTGACTTCTTCCACCCATGCAATATAATCTTTATGTCAATTTGTATGTATTTTAATGAATAAAATGATAATTTTTGCATATGTCTGTTGCCTCATTCTCCAATTCCTCCGGTCTTGCATATTCCTCGGAGTAGGCATTCCCCTATGGGCCACTACTGAGTGTTTCCATGGGGTTTATATTTAATATGGCTAAATTCTTGTTCAAGGTACAACACATGTGCATTCTACACTCATTTCCATTTCTAGAATGCAATTATTAACTGCAGGTAGTCCAGCCAATCTGTGACGAAGGTGCAGGTGTGGATATAATGTAGCCTGCATCCAATGTTGGTTTTCTTGATGTCTGACAGCTCAACAATACCATCTGTTTCCACTTCCAAAACAAGTGATGACCTGCCAATCACACTCCCTGTTGCGTGTAAAGGGGTGGAAGTTCAGTGTGAAAAAACATGTGAGACTGCTGTCCCCACAGTCACAGAGGATGAAGAGCACGCAGATGCACTTGATAGGGCAGGCGGTGGTTGGACAGGCACACTAGGCCGCATTGTAGCAAAGTGAAATTCCCATTGCGACTTATGCTTCATTTTAAGTCGTGTACAGGGTGGGCTCCCCAGTATGCAGCAAAACCAGGCAACAGGAAAAGGACTCTAGTCAGTTGGATTGATAAATGATTGTTTAACTTTACCAAAACAAACAATAAGAACCATGCATATAATTTAAATAATTGAACAATCTATTCTGTTGCCTACTACCTGCTAATCCCTCTACGTAGCAGTAATTGTGTGTTTGTGCGTGTGTGTGTGTGTGTGTGTGTGTGTGAACACGACTTACCAGTGGCGCATCACAAGAGCTTCCAAGTTATCTACCTAAACATAGACAAAACACATTACCCCCCTCTGAATACCCTTGTTAGCTGAAGCCTCACAGATAAGGCAGATGATAACAGTGTGAATGCAAACCACAAAGCTCTGCAACACAGTCATGGAAATCTTGAAAAGCAACAGTCAATGCAAACATGTGTCGCTGTCCCTCTATGATTTAAACTGTACGTGACAATTTGACAGTGCAGAGGCAGCAAGTCTTATTGTCTATATAGTCGGCCTACCCAGAACAGATATGTGTTTTGCTAATAAAACAAAGAGTTGCGTGCCGGCATTATTGTCTGGGCACAGCCTACCGTACCCGGGTACTGTGATGTCCAGTTGCCAGAAATACAGACTTTACGCTTCTCTCACGGTAAGCAGTATAGACAGCACCGTAAGAATGTTGGTCTGTGGCACAGGATGCTGCTCACTGGCGTTACAGTACTCCTAACCAAACTCCAAAATGACTCCCCTCACAATTGAACGAAGTGTTTCCGCGGTGGCTCCTTGCTGTAACACACACCTTTTAGCTTTTCCTTCTGTTCATAGACAGCATCTCCAAGTGCACACCCGAAGAGCAATTTCTCCTCCACGTCTAAGTGTGGAGAGGCAGCTAGTGCGCATGCGTGTGCCGATTTACCCCAGCCGCAGCCTAACTACAGTGTTTCGCCTAGTGAGTATGCTCAGCCTGACTGTGCCATTCCTGAGGCTAAGTCTTCATTTCAGGATACAGCGCATGCTCCCACACTTAGTGCGAAAAGTCTCTTTGCACAGGTACTTGCCCTCCGTGCCAGGTCTAAGTCCTGTTTTGTGCCTAGACACCATGCTAAAGCTGATAGTCTTTTTTCAGAGACTGTATTTCATTCTACTGAGCATGCTCAGGCACTTACTGCATCAGAGACTAGGTCCGATAATGAACTCTTTGGCCCTGCCCCTGATGTGGGGGGCCCATATAGACCACAGGGCATCAGGTGTCCTGACGATGTGGCCAGGCTACTCCCAAATGGCTTGCAGAGGCCCATCCCTATGACTTGTCACTAGAGATGAGCGAACCGGTCCCGGTTCGGCTCGAGGCGGTTCGCCGAACGGGGGGTCTGGCTCGAGTTCGGCTCGTCGAACGTTCGACGAACCGAACTAGAACCAATAGGCTATAATGGGAGGCAATCACAAACACATAAAAATGCATTATAAATGTACACAAACAGTTAATAAACATTGCCATAACACTTACCGGTCCTCGCGATCCCTTCTGCACTCTGTCTCCTGCCGCTATTCCATCCGATGATCGCTGAATCCTCCCGGTGACCTGCACTGCCAGCAGAGAAGCAGGACCTATCGTGACGTCAAAATAGCCATGTGACCAGTCACGTGGCTATTATCTCATTGGCTACAGACTGGTCACATGACTATGACACGTCATGTAGGACCTGCGAGTGCATCTCTCCGGTACACGGTGCACATATGTGTATCGCCGTGTACCGGCGACATGCTCTAGCACACGGTCGACTCCCCGTTCCGTTAGGGACCGGCTGACACAGCCGGTCATTAACGGAGATCACCGTTGCCATAGCAACGCAGTTAGCGGTGACGTCACCGCTAACCGCGGCTCCGGGAGCACCGTTGCTATGGTAACGCGTCTGTCAGCGTTACCGCTGTTACCGCTAGCAGCCAGCAGTGATCACTCACGGAGTGAAGGCTGCACGCTGCTTCCCGATTGTAGTGAGCATTGTAGTTAGGATGGAGGTTCCCCAGCCCCAAGTGATGCCCCTCACTACAATCGTCACTACTACTACACTAGAAAGAAAGAAGACAGAAGAGCAGGATCGTGGAGGGCTGACAGGGGTAATAAAGATGGAGTCTCTAATGTGTCTGTGTATTTATTTCTATTAAAGTATTTTTTCTCTGTGTGGTGTCTTTTTTTAACCCTTTATTGGAGATTCTTAATGGCCGGGTCAAACGTGCCTGACATTAAGAATCTCTGGCTTAATACTGGCTGGTAAAACAAAGCCAGTATTAACTCATGATTACCCAACAAGCCACCCGGCTCCAGGGCTGTTGGAAGAGTTGGATACAGCGCCAGATGATGGCGCTTCTATGAGAGCGCCATTTTCTGGGACGGCTGCGGACTGAAATCCGCAGCAGAGGCGCCCACAAACCTCGGGCTAACCTGTGCTGCGGATTCCAATCCCCAGCTGCCTAGTTGTACCCGGCTGGACACAAAAATAGGGCGAAGCCCACGTCATTTGTTTTTTAATTATTTCATGAAATAAGTGAAATAATTAAAAAAAACGGGCTTCCCTATATTTTTGGTTCCCAGCCGGGTACAAATAGGCAACTGGGGGTTGGAGGCAGCCCGTGGCTGCCAGCTGTACCTGGCTAGCATACAAAAATATGGCGAAGCCCACGTCATTTTTTTGGTGGGCAAAAAACTTCTGCATGCAGTCCTGGATGGAGTATGCTGAGCCTTGTAGTTCTGCAGCTGCTGTCTGCTCTTCTCCATACAGACAGACAGCAGCTGCAGAACTACAAGGCTCAGCATACTCCATCCAGGACTGTATGCAGAAGTTTTTTGCCCCCTGAAAAAATTATGTGGCTTCGCCATATTTTTGTATGCTAGCCAGGTACAGCAGGCAGGTACGGCTGCCCCCAACCCCCAGTTGCCTATTTGTACCCGGCTGGGAACCAAAAATAAAGGGAAGCCCTTTTTTTATTATTTCATGAATTTCATGAAATAATTAGAAAACAAATGACGTAGGCTTTGCCCCATTTTTGTGTCCAGCCAGGTACAACTAGGCAGCTGGGGATTGGAATCCGCAGCACAGGTTGGCCTGAGCTTTCTGGGCCCCACTGCTGCGATTTGCAGTCTGCAGCCGCCTCAGAAAATGGCATTTTCATAGAAGCGCCATCTTCTGGCGCTGTATCCAACTCTTCCAGCACCTGCCTGCTATACCTGGCTAGCATACAAAAATATGGCGAAGCTCACGTCCTTTTTTTGTAGCTTTTTGGCAAAAAAAAAAAAAAATGCTTCCCTGGATTTTCCATTGCCAGTGAAGGTAACACCAAGCAGTGGGGGTTAGCAGCCAGTAGCTGCTTGGATTACCCTTAGCTAGCAATACAAAAAATGCAGTGGGAGCTAACATATATTTTTTTTAATTATTTATTTAAATAACTAAAAATAAAATGGGCTTCCCTGTATTTTGATTGCTGGACATCACAGTGCTGTAAAAATAAATCTTTAAAAAAATGACGTAGCGCTCCGCGGTATTTTTGATTCTCAGCGCAGATAAAGCAGACAGCTATGGGTTGCCACCCCCATCTGCCTGCCGTTACCTTGGTTGGCAATCAAAATACAGGGAAGCCCATTAATTTTTTCTATTTAAAAAATAGTTAAAAAAAAAAAATTACGTTGGGTCCCCCCATTTTTGATAGCCAGCTAGGGTAAAGCAGACGGCTGTAGCCTGAAAACCACAGCTGGCAGCTTTACCGTGGTTGGGGATCCAATGTGGAGGTCCCCTCAGGCTCTTTTTTATAATTATTTTATAAATATTAATAATTACACAATAAAAGTAGGGGACCCCCCAAATTGGATCACCAGCCAAGGTAAAGCGGACAGCTGTGGTCTGGTATTCTCAGGGTGGGAAGGTCCATAGTTATTGGGCCTTCACAGCCTAAAAATAGCAGGCCGCAGGCACCCCAGACGTGGCGCATCCACTAGATGCGCCAATCCTGGCGCTTCACCCCAGCTCATCCCGTGCCCTGGTGCAGTGGCAAACGGGGTAATAAATCGGGTTGATACTAGCTGTAAAGTCACCTGAGATCAAGCCCAGCAGTTTGTGATGTCATGGCGTCTATTAGATACCCAACATCATAAACTGTCAGTACTAACAAAAACAAAAAATCGACAAAAGAAATTTATTTGAAAAAACAGTCCCCAAAACATTTCCTCTTTCACCAATTTATTGTAAGAAAAAAAATAAAGGGGTCCCACGACGACTCTGGACCGTCTAGAATATGGGGGGGAGACACTCAGGGAACGTATCCCCCATTTTCTAGGAGTGCGGACCCTTCATGTGAGGAGTGTGGGTGCAATGAATCTGCACTCACTCTCCCCGGGTCCACAGCAGCAGAGTCCATGTCGTAATGGTTGCTACCAAAGCTGCAATGCCCTGCTCATGAGGTAAGGGCATGCCTAATCAGGAGAACTACTGTAGAGGAAGCTCTGCTCACTGGTATATAGGTGCTCAGAGGTAATAATAGATAAAATTAGTGAGTAACCTCGGCACTCTATATCTCCCAGACTAAGTCAGTAAGTCACAATGGATAGTAATGCAAAATCACTCTTTATTGGTCCGTATTAAGAAAATTTTTTTTTCATAAGCATATATGTTTTTGTCCAAAACAAGTTACAAATGACGTTTCGGCCTGAGCCTTCGTCAGATTGGACTTATCTGCATGTAATCATGAAAAATGACAATAATCAGTATCACATAAGAGTGAGAGAACAATAACATAAACTCGAACAATGTAGAGGTACAATTGGGATGCAGCAAAAAAATTGCAACACAGCAAGAAATGAAACACATGATACAAATGTCATAATACAGTACAAGGACAATATAGTAATGACAAATATGGGGTCAGAGTAGACTTAGACAGCTCTGGTACGAAAGAGATGTCAATCATAAAGTAACATGTGCAGTAGGTGTAGAGCTACACTATGCATGGCAGAGCTAATGGGTAGACCGACCATAGAAAAAGTAGAGAAAAAGTGGAGAAAAAGTGGAGAATAAGTGGAACATAAGAGGAGAAAAAGTGGAGAAAAAGTGGAGAAAAAAGTGGAGAAAAAGTGGAGAAAAAGTGGAGAAAAAGTGGAGAAAAAGTGGAGATTAAGAGGAGAAAAAGTGGAGAAAAAAGTGGAGAAAAAAGTGGAGAAAAAGTGGAGCATAAGAGGAGAAAAAGTGGAGAAAAAAGTGAAGAAAAAGTGGAGAAAAAGTGGAGCATAAGAGGAGAAAAAGTGGAGAAAAAGTGGAGAAAAAGTGGAGAAAAAGTGGAGAAAAAGTGGAGCATAAGAGGAGAAAAAGTGGAGAAAAAGTGGAGAAAAAGTGGAGAATAAGTGGAACATAAGAGGAGAAAAAGTGGAGAAAAAGTGGAGAAAAAGTGGAGAATAAGTGGAACATAAGAGGAGAAAAAGTGGAGAAAAAGTGGAGAAAAAAGTGGAGAAAAAGTGGAGAAAAAGTGGAGAAAAAGTGGAGAAAAAGTGGAGATTAAGAGGAGAAAAAGTGGAGAAAAAAGTGGAGAAAAAAGTGGAGAAAAAGTGGAGCATAAGAGGAGAAAAAGTGGAGAAAAAGTGGACGAAAAAGTGGAGAAAAAGTGGAGAAAAAGTGGAGATTAAGAGGAGAAAAAGTGGAGAAAAAGTGGACAAAAAAGTGGAGAAAAAGTGGAGAAAAAGTGGAGAAAAAGTGGAGATTAAGAGGAGAAAAAGTGGAGAAAAAAGTGGAGAAAAAAGTGGAGAAAAAGTGGAGCATAAGAGGAGAAAAAGTGGAGAAAAAGTGGAGAAAAAAGTGGAGAAAAAGTGGAGCATAAGAGGAGAAAAAGTGGAGAAAAAGTGGAGAAAAAAGTGGAGAAAAAGTGGAGCATAAGAGGAGAAAAAGTGGAGATTAAGAGGAGAAAAAGTGGAGAAAAAGTGGAGAAAAAGTGGAGAAAAAGTGGAGCATAAGAGGAGAAAAAGTGGAGAAAAAAGTGAAGAAAAAGTGGAGAAAAAGTGGAGCATAAGAGGAGAAAAAGTGGAGAAAAAGTGGAGAAAAAGTGGAGAAAAAGTGGAGAAAAAGTGGAGCATAAGAGGAGAAAAAGTGGAGAAAAAAGTGGAGAGAACGTGGAGAAAAAGTGGAGAAAAAGTGGAGCATAAGAGGAGAAAAAGTGGAGAAAAAGTGGAGAAAAAGTGGAGAAAAAGTGGAGCATAAGAGGAGAAAAAGTGGAGAAAAAAGTGGAGAAAACGTGGAGAAAAAGTGGAGAAAAAGTGGAGAAAAAGTGGAGCATAAGAGGAGAAAAAGTGGAGAAAAAGTGGAGAAAAAGTGGAGCATAAGAGGAGAAAAAGTGGAGAAAAAAGTGGAGAAAAAGTGGAGAAAAAGTGGAGAAAAAGTGGAGCATAAGTGGAGAAAAAGTGGAGAAAAAGTGGAGAAAAAGTGGAGCATAAGAGGAGAAAAAGTGGAGAAAAAAGTGGAGAGAACGTGGAGAAAAAGTGGAGAAAAAGTGGAGCATAAGAGGAGAAAAAGTGGAGAAAAAGTGGAGAAAAAGTGGAGCATAAGAGGAGAAAAAGTGGAGAAAAAAGTGGAGAAAAAGTGGAGAAAAAGTGGAGAAAAAGTGGAGCATAAGAGGAGAAAAAGTGGAGATTAAGAGGAGAAAAAGTGGAGAAAAAGTGGAGAAAAAGTGGAGAAAAAGTGGAGAAAAAGTGGAGAAAAAGTGGAGAAAAAAATGGAGAAAAAGTGGAGAGAAAGTGGAGAAAAAAATGGAGAAAAAGTGGAACACCCTTTGGTACCTTTCATGTGGCACTAAGGGGTGCTTAGCTTTGTATTTAGCCAAAAAAATGAAAAAAAAATGACATAGGGTTCCCCCTAGTTTTGTAGCCAGCTAGGGTAAAGCAGACGGCTGCAGCCTGCAGACCACAGCTGGCAACCTCACCTTGGCTGGTAATCCAAAACTGAGGGCACCCCACGCTGTTATTTTAAATTAAATAAATAATTAAAAAAAAAAACACGTAGGGGTCCCCCAAAATTGGATCACCAGCCAAGGTAAAGCAGACAGCTGGGGCCTGATATTCTCAGACTAGGGAGGTCCATGGTTATTGGAATCTCCCCAGCCTAAAAATAGCAGGCCGCAGCCGCCCCAGAAGTGGCGCATCCATTAGATGCGCCAATCCTGGTGCTTCGCCCCAGCTCATCCCGCGCCCTGGTGCGGTGGCAAACGGGGTAATATTTGGGGTTAATACCAGATGTGTAATGTCACCTGGCATCAAGCCCTGGGGTTGGTGAGGTCAGGCGTCTATCAGATACCCGACATCACCAACCCAGTCAGTAATAAAAAAAAATAGACGACAAACACATTTTTATTTGAAAAAACACTCCCCAAAACATTCCCTCTTTAACCAATTTATTAGATTGAAAAACAAATCCAGGTCTGGTGTAATCCAAGGGGTTGCCATGACGATCCACACTGTCCCAGTCAATGAAGAGCAGGATGTTCCCCATTGACTGGGAGAGCAGTGCAGTGACCTGAGCTAACATCAATGGGTCAGCCCAGGTCACTGCAGGGGGGTGACAAGTGCTGCTGTCAGCGAGGTACATTACCTGCGCTGATCTCCAGCACACTGACAGCCCCTGTCACTGAGGTCAATGACCGGCGCCTTCACAGCAAGTATCGCGAGAGGTCCGTGACGTCACCGCTAGTCAGTCTCGGGTCGGAAGCGATAGGTGATGTGACAAGCGGCGGCCATGGAGGACAGTGACAGCGCTGAGGTCGGGATGGCGGGACTTCATCACCGCAGGTAAGCCGAGCGAGCGAGCGAGCGAGCGAGCGAGCGAGCGGGCGGGCGGGGGGGGATGGGGGGGATGGGGGGGGATGGGGGGGGGGATGTGTGTGTGTGTGTGTGTTTGTGTATGTATGTGTACATGCCGCGGGCAGGAGGGGGCGGAGCGAGCTGAGCGGGAAAGTGTGGGCTTCCTGCACGTAACTAAGATAAACATCGGGTTACTAACCAAAGCGCTTTGCTTGGATACCCGATGTTTATCTTGGTTACCAGCTTGTGGCAGGCTGCCAGCGATGGCTCCTGCACACTGTAGCTGTAAAAAGCCCTGCTTTTTGCTGCTAGAACCGTTCTCGAACGTATCTAGAACTATCGAGCTTTTGCAAAAAGCTCGAGTTCTAGTTCGATCTAGAACATGCCCCAAAATCACTCGAGCCGCGAACTGGAGAACCACGAACCACGAACCGCGCTCAACTCTACTTGTCACCTCATTATTGATGGTCAGACGATGACTGGTGAGGTGTTTGTGTCATGGCAGCCATGAGGTCATTATTGAAGTTGCGGTTCCAAATAGGATGCTAGTTATGCCACTCATGACGTGTCACTCTGCTTTTGTCTCCAGGAGGTGCATTGTGGTCCACCCTGGTTTGGGGTGGACCCAGGTTATAAAACGGGCTGGAGCCAACAAGGAGGTGCGCAGTCTTCTATTATGCTCCGAAAGTTCACACCTCCATGTGTTGAACCCATTGCGGCTTTAGGCCAGAGGTAGGCAGGGATAGGGCATCGATGCAGGCCGCCACCACAGTTGGTAACGCAGAACGGTTAAGACCAGCTCCTGTCCTACCAGTCCTGCTTGTGCAGCCCAGTGGCATTAACAGGCCTGCTGCTGCTGATGCACCTGCTGTCCACAGGTGTGGCCCCAATGCACACGGTCAGCGTACTCAATGGCCCCTGAGATGTTAACAGGGAGTTCCTGGGCTGGGTGGGCATGTGGACCCTGTGACGCTAACAGGGCTCCCAGTCTCCAGATCCAAGTGGCGTCTAACTCGGTTCAGGCTACTATTAGTTTCATAGCCACACAGCTCTGTATCCTCCACCTAACCTTCCAGTTGCCAACCTCTCCTTTTCCATCTGGGAGCATGGTGGACACTGACTGCTGATGGGGATATATACTTTTCTCTTTCTTTTCTTATTAATTTTCGTTATATAGTGGTAACATAGTAAATACCACCTTATCCAAATCTGCCAGTCCCACAGTAACAGATGGTGTTTCTTCAGCAAATGTTACTTTTGCTTAACCACCAAACACACGGACAAAAACTTTTTTCCCCTTTCCAACACACCTGTTCCCCTTTCCATTAGCATCTGTCCTTTTTCAACTCATTTTGTATATGACCAAAAGTGCAACTCTGCAGGGACACCGTACTCAATGCCATCTCAGCACAGCAGCCAGCCCTCGGTCCCTCAGATGTGGACAAGTAAAAGACCATTTCCTCCTATCCATGACAAAGCGTTGAGATTCACTCTGTGCAGCACTGGTGTTTAGTAGAAAAGCAGATCTAAGATTGCGTACCACCTTCTGCAGATACTCCTGTATACGTGCGTCCCTTTCTATGGCAGGAATTATTGCGCCAAATTTTGTCTTGTACCGGGGATCTAACAGTGTGGCAACCCAGTAGTTAGCATTACTTCGAATTCGTACAATCCGAGGGTCATGTTGTAGGTAGTGCAGCAAGAAGGCGCTAGTGTGTCTTGAGCATCCAGGAGGACAAAGTCCTTGGTTTGTTGGTGGCGGAGAGGTGAGAATCGAGCCTCCTTCCTCTGCCCTCTCCCCACAACCTCACACAACCGAAATGTGAGCAAGCTCTCACTCATCTGCTGAGTCTTCCATGCCCATCGCCAGTTCGTCCTCCATTTCTTCATGGGCTCCTGCACCTTCCTCAACACTTTTTGCTGATACTATGCGCCCTTGTTAATCCCTCTCCCCCACCATGACTGCTGCCTAGGTGCCGCTGACCATCTGGACCTCGTATATCTTGTTATCCCTTCCGCATATGACTCCTCCTGTACTTCCTCCCCTTCCTCTTGTCCCAACACCTGACTCCGAATAATGCTTACAGTGTGCTCCATCATGTAGATGACCAGAATTATCACGCTGACAATGGCATTGCCAGTGCTAAACATCTTTGTCGACATTTGTAAACTGTGTAGAAGGGAGCATAGGTCCTTGATCTGACACCACTCCTGCAGCGTGATCTGCACCACCTCTGAATCAAGTTAGGCCAGGCTATATGTCATAACGTATTGCAGCAGGGTTCGGCGGTGCTGCCACAAACGCTGCAACATGTGCAGATTCAAATTCCTGCGTGTCGGCACATCGCATTTCAGGCGTTTAACCGCCAGACCTAAAGACTTCTGGAGCGACGAAAGTTGTTGAGCTCCTGTGTGCGAACGATGGAAGTGAGCACATAGCGAGCGTACCCGCTGCACAAGGCCATGTAGGCCGGGATGGTGTTTTAAAAATTGCTGGAGAATTAGATTCAACACGTGAGCCACACAAGGCACGTGTGTCACATTGTCACGGCGAAGGGCCGCACCCATGTTTGCATCATTGTCACACCCGGCCTTCCCTGGCTGCTGGTTGAGTGGAGACAACCATTGATGAAACTTAAGCCCGCTACACACGCTTCAATATATCTCACAATCCGTCGTTGGGGTCAAGTTGTAAGTGACGCACGTCCGGCATTGTTTGTGAGGTATCTGCGTGTGACATCTACGTGCGATCAGGATTGAACGCAAAACCGTTGATCGCAAACACATCGTATCTTTGTCTAGAATTGAGCATTTTGTTGCACGAACCTAGTCAATTGAAACGTGTGACATCCCTCATACGATTGTGATGCCTGATGCTATGTGCGCACGTGTGCGCTCTGCACCGCAGCTTAAAAAAGGTCCGCTTCAGAGCGCAGCTGAAAAGCTGCGTTCTGAAGCGCCTCACAATGTCGGTCATTCACTAATCTCTGTCAGTCGGTCACTATCTCTGTCCCTCACTCTCTGTCCATGTCAGTCTATCCTTCTCCCCCCCTCTCTCATACTCACTGATCCCCGATCCCCGGCGCGGCGCTGCACAGCATTCACAATGCTCCGGCGGCTTTTACTATTTTGAAAAAGCTGGCCGCCCATTAAACAATCTCGTATTCCCTGCTTTCCCCGCCCACCAGCGCCTATGATTGGTTACAGTGAGACACGCCCCCACGCTGAGTGACAGGTGTCACACTGCACCCAATCACAGCAGCCGGTGGCCGTGTCTATACTGTGCAGTGAAATAAATAATTAAATAATTAAAAAAAACGGCGTGCGGTCCCCCCCAATTTTAAAACCAGCCAGATAAAGCCATACGGCTGAAGGCTGGTATTCTCAGGATGGGGAGCTCCACGTTATGGGGAGCCCCCCAGCCTAACAATATCAGTCAGCAGCCGCCCAGAATTGCCGCATACATTAGATGCGACAGTTCTGGGACTGTACCCGGCTCTTCCCGATTTGCCCTGGTGCGTTGGCAAATCGGGGTAATAAGGAGTTAATCATGTCAGGCGTCTATGAGATACCTTTCATGATTAATCTGTAAATTACAGTAAATAAACACACACACCCGAAAAAATCCTTTAGTAGAAATTAAAAACACAAACATATACCCTGGTTAACCACTTTAATCAGGCCAAAAAATCCCTCCATGTCCGGCGTAATCCAGGATGGTCCAGCGTCGCTTCCAGCGCTGCTGCATGGAGGTGACCGGAGCAGCAGCAGACACAGCCGCTCCTGTCACCTCCACACAGCAACTGAAGACAGCCGCGCGATCGGCTGAGCTGTCACTGAGATTACCCGCTGTCACTGGATCCAGCGTTGGCCGCGGGTAACCTCAGTGACAGCTCAGATGATCGCGCGGCTGTCTTCAGTTGCTGTGTGGAGGTGACAGGAGCGGCTGTGTCTGCTGCAGCTCCGGTCACCTCCATGGAGCAGCGCTGGAAGCGACGCTGGACCATCCTGGATTACGCCGGACATGGAGGGCTTTTTTGGCCTGATTAAAGTGGTTAACCAGGGTATATGTTTGTGTTTTTTATTTCTACTAAAGGATTTTTTCGTGTGTGTGTGTTTATTTACTGTAATTTACAGATTAATCATGGAAGGTGTCTCATAGACGCCTGACATGATTAATCTAGGACTTATTGGCAGCTATAGGCTGCCAATAACTCCTTATTACCCCGATTTGCCAACGCACCAGGGCAAATCGGGAAGAGCCGGGTACAGTCCCAGAACTGTCGCATCTAATGTATGCGGCAATTCTGGGCATCTGCTGGCTGATATTGTTAGGCTGGGGGGCTCCCCATAACGTGGAGCTCCCCATCCTGAGAATACCAGCCTTCAGCCGTATGGCTTTATCTGGCTGGTTTTAAAATTGGGGGGGGGACCGCACGCCGTTTTTTTAATTTAATTATTTATTTCACTGCACAGTATAGACACGCCCACCGGCTGCTGTGATTGGGTGCAGTGTGACACCTGTAACTCAGCGTGGGGGCGTGTCTCACTGTAACCAATCATAGGCGCCGGTGGGCGGGGAAAGCAGGGAATACGAGATTGTTTAATGGTCGGCCGGCTTTTTCAAAATAGTGAAAGCCGCCGGAGCAGTGTGAACGCCGTGCAGCGCCGCGCCGGAGATCAGGGATCGGTGAGTATATGAGAGAGGGCTGCTCAATTCAGTTACTCAGGAGTTTAGCGGTCACCATTGAGCCCTTCACAGGTGACCGCTAATCAGGGCGCGACACAGACAGAGCCGCAGCATGACAATGAAGTCGGGTGAGGTTCACCCGAGTTCATTCTGACAGTGCGGCTCTGTCTGTGTCTGCTGTCATCTGCCATTCAGCTCTGCTACATGGCTGTCTGTGTCTGCTGTCAGCGGCCATGTAGCAGAGCTGAATGGCAGATGACATAGTAAAAACGCATCCCTACACATTACACACGCTTGGCAAGTCAATAAATAAAAAAAGAAAAAGGGTGCCCAATGCATACGTCACAGAACACATGATCTAAAGGATCGCACACAAAATTGATCAATTTAACATAGACTACTAACGCTCGTGTGACAGCAAATGAACGACCTACGTGCGATCTCATAAGATCCCGTGTGCAACCTGGGCGTGTCACATCGCAAATGCGATTGTACAACTAATTGCAACGTGTAAAGCAGGCTTAAGTCTCCAGAGCTAATCGTCCACAACTTCTCAGCAGTGTGACTCACATTTCCCATACATTTCAAAGTAAACATTTGACCGCATGATGGCATTGAGCTCTGCTGCCAGCATAGTAAGGAGGTGTGTGGTTTTCCTTGTGCGCAGTTACAAGGAAGGGTGCCCTGACCACACAGGGTTTGGGCCGAGGTGAAGGACCCACACGAGGTTGAGGAGGCAGAAGCAGTGTATTAACTTCTACATACAGAGGAAGGATTGATACAACTCGTGGGGACAGCAAGACTTGTACAGCAGACCCTTCTCTATCTCTCCCCATAGTAACCCATTGCCCAGTCAGCGACATGTAACGCCCCTGTCCATGCTTACTGGGCCAAGTATCTGTGGTGAAATGCACCCTGTCACACAGTTTCTCAAACAAGCAGTGATGTTTGGTGCAACATGCTGGTGTAGCGCGTGCACGCCTTTGTTGGAGAAGGAGTGACACCTGGGCATCGGCTCTTGGGGCACTGCGATGGGCATAAGGTCTCGAAAATCCTCAGTTAAAAAGGTTGGAAAGGAAGCATTTTGGTACCAACAGTTTGCAGATGCTGAAAGTCAAGCTCTAAGCCATGTCATGCCCTTCTAAAAGCATGTAAAACACAGCAAGGGGACTCCAACCACAGTCTCCCTCGTTTCCACTAATTGGGCCACACACACCCCACTTGACTGGCATCAGTTGACCCCATTTTCAAGATGAAAAAGATGCTTTGCATGAAGCACTCTCAAAAATACGCGTGCCTTTCATCTCCCCTGGCTGAGCCAGGGGAAGAAAAGTCCTCTGAGAGCCATGACTTGTTCATCTTGGTTCTTTTTTCAAATGCGAGGGGACTCCAACCACAGTCTCCCTCGTTTCCACAAATTGGGCCACACACACCCCACTTGACTGGCATCACTTGATCCCCCTTTTCAAAATGAAGCAGATGCTTTGCATGAAGCACTCTCAAAAATACGCGTGCCTTTCGCCTCCCCTGGATGACCCAGGGGAAGAAAAGTCCTCTGAGAGCCATGACTTGTTCATCTTGGTTCTTTTTTCAAAAGTGAGGGGACTCCAACCACAGTCTCCCTCGTTGCCACTAATTAGTCCACACACACCCCACTTGACTGGCATCAGTTGACCCCATTTTCAAGATGAAAAAGATCCTTTGCATGAAGCACTCTCAAAAATACGCGTGCCTTTCACCTCCGCTGGCTGAGCCAGGGGAAGAAAAGTCCTCTGAGAGCCATGACTTGTTCCTCTTGGTTCTTTTTTCAAAAGCAAGGGGACTCCAACCACAGTCTCCCTCGTTTCCACTAATTGGGCCACACACACCCCACTTGACTGGCATCAGTTGACCCCATTTTCAAGATAAAAAATATACTTTGCATGAAGCACTCTCAAAAATACGCGTGCCTTTCGCCTCCCCTGGCTGAGCCAGGGGAAGAAAAGTCCTCTGAGATCCATGACTTGTTCATCTTGGTGAACGTTAGTCTGTCCACATTGTCAGTGGACAGATGCATGTGCTTAGCTGTCAGCACACCCCCAGCAGCACTGAGGACACGTTCCGAGAAAACGCTGGCTGTGGGACACAACAAAATCCCCAAGGCGTACGTGGTGAGCTCAGGCAATTTATCCAGATTGGAAGCCTAAAATGAGCAGGGCTCAAGTTGCACAGTAATGGCATCGACATTCCCTTGCATATACTCATATCTGTGTCTCCTCCTCTTTTTCCTTGTCCAGCTCTTTTGTTTTCGCATGAGTATATGTCCTTGTCACTTTCCCATGTGTTTGTGTTGTGTTGTGAGTTGTTTGTCACCTTTTGGACACCTTTGAGGGGGTTTTCTAGGTGTTTTTATGTGTTTGTGATTGCCTGCCATTGTTTCCTATGCGGTTCGAGTTCGGTTCGCCGAACCGAACTCGAACGAGACGTCCGTTCGGCGAACCGAACTCGAGCTGAACCACGACCGGTTCGCTCATCTTTACTCTTGACACTGTTATGGGGATAATGTCCCCAAATTCTCTACTAAGGTACCCCATCCTGGTAATGATCCTCCTGCCTTGTATATTATCCCCATTTTTGTATAAATGTCCCTCATCCTGGTATAGCCCTCATCCTGCCATATACCACCTTCCTGATAAATATTCCCATCTTGATATATACCCCCATCCTGCTGTATACCCCCATCCTGCTATATATTCCCATCCTGCTATATACCCCCATCCTGCCATATACCCCCATCCTGCCATATACCCCCATCCTGCTATATACCCCCATCCTGCTATATACCCCCATCCTGCTAAATACCCCATCCTGCTATAAATCCCCATCCTGCGCATATACCTCCATCCTGCTCATAATATACCCCCATCCTGGTATATGCCCCCATCCTGCTATATGCCCCCATCCTGCTATATGGCCTGTATCCAATGGCACAGAAAAAAAAATAAATGTTTATACTCACCTCTCCTCACTGCAGCAGCATTGATCATCTTCCTGTCTGTGTCAGCAGCAGCACCGCTGACCTGTGTGAAGCCGTTCCCCTGCAGCATCGCGATGTCCTCCTGTCTGCCGCCCGCTGATGTTTATGGAGACTAGCGATGCGCACAAGGATGACGTCATCGCTGTGCTCACCGCTCTCTACACAGATCAGCTGGCCGGCAGACAGGACGACATCGCGACGCTGCAGGAACCGATGAGTATACAGTACTTATTCACTGCCCCCCGCGCTGCTGCTGATAATGTGCGGGGTGGCAGTGAATATAGCCGCGCATGATCACTCCACGCTGTAGTTGCCAGGGGTAATCACGCTGGCTGTTTATTATGCGCGCATCCCCCGCCCATCATCCCGCCCACCTGTCAGTGCCGGCTTCAGTGCTTAGATGATGGGCGGGAGGATGCATGCTTATGAAATGAGCAGGCTCACGTGGTCACGGCAGGTGCAGCTATAGCCTGCTCATGCCGCCGATGACCCGCTCCACTGCAGCACCCTCATTCCCCGCAGCCCTACATTCAGACAATAAGACACCCCCCCACTTTCCCCCAATATTTGAGAGAATAAAAGTGCGTCTTATAGTCCGAAAAATACGGTATTTATTCACGTTTATTACCGGCACCCAATGAGTTAGCGAAGTAGTACTGAATGTTTCCTATTTCTTTGTATCTGGGGTTAAAACAACATTTTAGTTGTAAAAATGTAATTATTTTTTGTTCACTGCCCAATAGTATAGTGTGGCACCCCTGAGACTGCCAGCGCCACAGAGGTACTGCACCTCAGACAGAGGTGTGGTGCCCCATCCTGGGTAGGAAGTAGGCCATCTGCCAGTTCACATACCAAAAACCTGCAGACATTCAATTGTTAGCTCACACATTAGATCAGGGCCGGGGCAGGTCCCATTAATGCTTGTCGACCAGTAGTCTGGGTATGGTACTTAAGCCCTGTTCACTGGTCTGATACCAGCTTGGGGGAGGAGCTTAGTGGCTAAAATATTTGAGGTGAGTGGGCGGAGTTGAGTTTGAAAATTGGCAGTTAGGAGTCAGTCAGTCAGTCAGTCAGGAGGAGGGAGGAGACCGATTAGGGGTGAGGACCCTAGGGGTCCTGTCAACTCTGAGGAGAAGGAAAAAAGAATTCCAGTGACTTAGGGGAAGTGGGTCAGACACCACTATAGTCGCGTTTCACAAGCAACATCTCAAAGTGAAGGGATTTGGTCACAAACGGGGTTCCAGACCCTAGGCTAGAAAGATACTTCAGGACTTCCTAGTAACACCAGCCAGGGTGGCTGTATACACCTTTGGGCCACAAACAGCACACAAATGCGCTGGAAGGGGGCAACAGAGGACCAGGGAGCCAGCCAGGCAGGTAGAAATCCCGTTGAAGGTCCCCAAAAGGCGGCAGGCAGGCAGAATTCCCTTTGCAGGTCCGCGGCCCCTGGCTTAGGGCACTATGTGTGGAGGCGCAGGACAGGAGGGTGAAAGTCAGTGCAGAGAGGTGTCCAGGAAAGGCAAACAAAAAGAGAACCGGTACTAGCCTAGAACTTATTCAGGATTGGTAGTTGCCCATAACTAAGGATCCCAGCACACTGTGGATGGACTAAAAAGGCTGTCAAGCTTGAATCAATACAGTAGGTATAAGACTTATTGCAAAGCCCTGGTGTTGTTTCCATTCCTCCTGTGTGACAACATGCCATCATAGACTTTTCATATAATCAACAGTTATCTCAGGGCCTCACTCCACCTGTTGGGAGTAAAAACACCTCAGCTGTGCCCTCATTATCTGCCCCGGATGCCCACAGTGCAGTGGCGGCTCACATAGCCTCAAAACCACATGGAATCATGGAGCCGGAGCCTGCCACGGCTGAAGGTCCCCGGACTAGTCCGGCCCAGTTCCGAGTACCCCTGGCCCTGGGGCGGGTGTGTCAATAACATTTTGCCATAGAGAAGAAGAAAGAATGGACCAACATAGCACTCAACTCACAAAAAATATATAAAATTACAAATTTTATTGATTTTTCACTTTAAAAACATTAAAAAGCCAAAAGGCAAACACCATCACATCTAGGGTAAATAACGGATATGTGACATAATCATATCCAACAATCCTCAAAAAATATACACAAGTGCAATATATATGTATATATACTATCCAAAAGGTAAAGGATTAAACCATACAATTCATTTTTTCAGATATCCATTTCATATATATCATATAGGCCAATGTGACATGTCCCCCGGAAACCATTCCAACTAAATCTGAACTCAAATATGGTGCTCCATCCCTTCTTCACTTTACACTGTGCCTCAAAAGTAGTTTTCGATGACATATGGTGTATTGGAGTACTCAGGAGAAATTACACAACAAATTATACAGTCCATTATCTCCTGTAACCCTAGTGAATTTGAAAAAATTGGAGTTAAAGCAACATGTTTGTGGTTGAAAATTTGTGTTTTCACTTTCCAAGCTCAATGTTATAATAAAATTTTGTGAATTACCTAAGGGTTCAATGTGCTCACCAAACATGTAAATAAATTTCTTTAGGGGTCTAGTCTCCAAAATGGGGTCACTTGTAGGAGACATCCACCTCAGGTGCTTTGCCAATGTGACATGCCACCCAGAAACCATTCCAACTAAATCTGAAATCAAATATTGCTCTCCTTCCCTTCTTCCTAGTTTTTGACCACATATGGGGTATAGGTGTACTCAGGGGAAATTTACAAAACAAATTGTAAGGTGCAATTTCTCCTGTTACCCTTGTGAATTTGAAAAAGTTTTGGTTTAAGCAAATCTAGATAAATTAATTGAGGGGTTTCGCTAATGTTTAGGCACATAAGACGCTCTCTAAATGCGACATGGCGTCTGCTAATGATACCGTACAATTTTGCGCTCTAAAATTCAAATGGTACTCCTTCCCTGACAAGCCCTACTGTGCACCCAAAAGGTAGAATTCCAACACATATGGGGTATCGGCATATCCAAAAGAAAATGCACAACAATGTGTGATGCTTTTTCTCTTGCTACCTTTGGGAAAATGCAAAATATGGGGCTAAAATAATATTTTCCTTCCACACTTTTGCTTCTACATTGCTTTGGTTGCTGTGAAGCACCTAAAGTTTTAATAAACTTCTTGGAAGTGTTTTTGAGCACTTTAAGGGGAGCAGTTTTTAGAATGGTGTCACTTTTGGGTATTTTCTGTCACCTAGGCCTCTCAAAGTCACTTAAAATGTGATGTGGTGCTTAAAAAAATGGAATTGTACATTTTGTTGGAAAAATTAGAAATTGCTGATAAACTTTCAACCCTTCTAACTTCCTAACAAAAAAAAATTACATTTTTTTTTATCAGATGGGCTTCATCGAAGGACGTCAAACCTCAGATGGTGTCAGGAGAGTGTTAAACCTCATCTCACATATTAATACTAAGAAAAACCTCTTTTTACTGGTTGCACTCAATGCGGAAAAGGCCTTTGATAGGGTAAGCTGGCAATACCTTTAATCCACCCTATCTAGATTCAGCTTCACAAGCCAAACTATAAAATATATCATAGCCCTCTATACATGTCCCTCAGCCAAGGTATTAGCAAACAATCACTTATCACAACCATTTGGAATTACGAATGATACAAGGCAGGGTTGCCCCTTGTCACCGCTTCTTTTTGTATTGGCCATCGAACCCATGGCGGTTTTAATCAGAGAAGATTCAGACATTCAGGGCATTAAACCAAAGAATTATCCCCATAAGATAGGCCTTTTTGCAGATGATGTAATTCTCTTATTCCTATTACTCCATCAGAAACACTCAATATATACTCCATGAATTCTCCATTGCTTCCTATTACAAACTAAACATAGATAAATCAAAAATTCTCCCATTTTTCCTTGATCCCTCAACCATCCAAACCATAAAAAATTTGTCATCTTTTTCCTGGGCAGAGAACTCAATAATATATCTGGGAATTCAAATAACAAACAACCTACATACTTTAGTGAAATTAAATATGGAAAACCTCCTAGAAACTACAAGTAAAGAAACAGCCTCTCTGTTCAAAAAGGATATTACATGGTTTGGCAGATTACTATCTTTTAAAATGATCATTCCACCTAAGATAGTCTATTTTTTTAGAGCTATTCCGCTTACTATTAGAGATGAGCGGCGTTCGAATCGAACTGTTCGCCAATCTTAAATTCAACCTGTTTTAGGCAATGTTTGAGTCGTTCGACGAATGCAAACAATTAGCTTCAAGTTCGACAGTTCGAGGTTATGTTCGATAACTGTTCGATCACCAAAAGCGTAACTGGGTTTTCACAGTAATACTGTCAATGTTAATACAGTGGAACCTTGGTTAACCAGAATAATCCGTTCTGTCGACTGTGCTTGTTAACCAAGTTACTCTTTTATCAAAGCATGATATTCCATAGGAAATCATTGCAATGCAGACAATTCCTTCCATAACTTGTTAAATGTCCCATCCTGAGCCCCTATTGTGCCATTCCACACATGCACAAACACACACAAACACACACAAACATACACAAACATACACGCACACACACATATTATGCTCACCTTACCTTCCGTTCTATCGCCGGCCTCCTGGGACTTGCAGTTTGCCGGTACAAGATGTGTATCGGGTAACCATTGCAATCGATGCCGGAGCTTCCGCTGCCAGAGCACTGACGTCAAAGGCAGGAGCCGCTTGCCTCTGATTGGCCAGCGCGCTGCCTTTGAGTAGCGTCTGACAGAGGAAGTTCCTCCCACTTCGCGATGGTTACCCGATACACATCTTGTACCGGCGAACTACAAGTCCCAGGAGGCCGGTGATGGAACGGAAGGTAAGGTGAGCATAATATGTGTTTGTGCGTCCGTGTTTGTGCATGTTTGTATGTGTTTGCGTTTGACTGACATTGTTTTCAATGGTGTTCGAAGGTGTTCAAAAGTGTTCGACGAATGTTCGGCGAACGTTCGACGAACACACCTGCCGTTCGATGAACCGAACTCGAACACTAGGGTCGTGGCTTATCTCTACTTACTATACCCGAACTATATCTAAACAAACTCCAAAACATTGTAAATGGCTTTGTCTGGGATCACAAGAGACCTAGAGTCTCCAAATCCATCCTAATGAAGCGAAAAACGAGAGGAGGGTATAGTCTGCCGAATTTAGAGTGCTGTTACAAAAAAACTATCATTAAACAGAGTCTTAACTGGCTACAGAACAACCATTATTTACCTTGGGTAGATCTTGAATTTGCATCAAACAAAAATTCCCTCAAATCACTCATTTTACTTTATATTCTCAATCCTAAACTACCCCTACCTCACTTTGGGTTCTACCATATTGGCTTGGAAAAATTTGTGCAGAAGAAAAACAAAAACCCCGACATTCCAACAAATTAGAAATTATCCACTAAAATTACTCACACATATTTCTAAAGAAAACATTCCCTCCAATTGGCACAACTTAGGCATCAGATGTATAGGTGATATACATATTGGCCACTATTACATCCATTTCTTAGATTTAAAGATAAGACATAAAACTAATGACTCAGATTTTACTCTACTAATTTCCCTAAGAACTTCCCTTCACAAAATTTTAGCTATCATTATCTCTATCCCTGAGACCGTATGCCTTCTTATCTGCAATCCCGACAAGAACACCATCTGGAAAACTAAAATCATTTATGATGCCATAAATGATGATATGGAACCAGTTACCCAAAGCTATATATTGTCGTGGGGAAAAGACCTCCAAAAGAACTTCTCAATAGAAAATTGGCAGTCAAGCCTAAAAATTACATACTCCTCAACCTTTTCTGCTGTCTTGCATGAATCCTATTATAAAGTACTAACATAATGGTACTTTATATCCTCTAAACTAAACAGAATAATTGCAGGACAATCAGCTTTGTGTTGGCGGAAATTGTAAAAAAGGCACCCTACTCCAAATACTATGGGAATGCCCGAAGGTTAAAGCTCTCTGGGAAGTGGTTTCAAAACTAATAAATCAGATTTGGTTATACTTATTTGAGAAACGTATGCACTGTAATTAGTAGGTGATTGTTCCTCCTTATCATTTCTCCTTCCCACTTCTCATTCCCTGTTCCGTTGTTTCCCCAAATAAAAAACCTTTTCCTTAATTTTTCCACCCCATCTTTCCTCCCCCCTCCAAGGTATTGCTAATCTTCATGCTTATCTCAAATGTTATACTATATGTATTGACAAATTCTTATTCAAAAATTCTCACGAATGTTGTTCCATTCTTACTTTGCCAAGAGAACAATAAAAATTATTGAAACAGAAAATTGAAAATTAAGGTGATGTAAAGTAGACATGTGGGATATGTTATTTATAAATTATTTTGTGTGACCTAATTCTCTGACTTAAGGGTGTAAAAATGTAAAGTTTGAAAATTGCAAAATTTTCAACATTTTTGCCAAATTTCTGATTTTTTCACAAATAAACACAAAAAACAATGTCCTAAATTTATAACTGTCTCGAAGTACAATATATGAAGAATACAAATTCTCAGAATCACTGGGATTATTAAAGTATTCCAGAGTTAAAACCTCATAAAGTGACATTGGTCAGAATTGCAAAAATTGGCCTGGTCATGTAGGGGAAAATAGGCTGGAGCATAAAGAAGTTAAAGAGTAAAGGCTGCTTTACACGCAGCGACATCGTTAGTGAAAACACCCGCCCCCGTCGTTTGTGCGTCACGGGCAAATCACTGCCCGTTTCAAACAAAGCGCCGGTACGTGTCACACATACTTACCTTCCTAACAACGTCGCTGTGGCCGCTGAACAACCTCTTTTTTAAGGGGGCGGTTCGTTCGGCGTCACAGCGACGTCACAAAGCGGGCCACCAATAGAAGCGGAGCGGCGGAGAGCAGCCGCATTCACGTCACTCCCACCTCATTGATGGAAGACACAGGAACACTGTTGTTCGTCGTTCCCGGGGTGTCACACGTAGCGATGTGTGCTGCCTCAAGAACGACGAACAACCTGCGTCCTGCAACAGCAATGATATTTTGAAAATGAACGACGTGTCAACGATCGACAATTTGGTGAGTATTTTTGATCGATAGCGATCGCTCGTAGATATCACATGTAACAACGTCGCTAACGATGCCTGATGTGCGTCACGAATTCCGTGACCCCGACGACATATCGTTAGATAAGTCTTTGCAAGTAAAGCAGCCTTAACTGTTGTCTCTATTTTCATTTAATAACTGAATAGTACACTTGAAATAAGAAACTTGGTAATATGCTTTAGCACAGAAACATGCCTCTCTCACTTCCAGGACTGATCATTCAGTCTCAAAATTCTCAATTCACAAGTAAAATCTGTATTTAGTTCTGCCTTTATCTCCTCCCATCTCATTCTCTGCATAGAATCTTATCAATACAAACTGTGATCTCCTACCTCAGTAATGTAATAATCTGTAGTCATTAAGCACAGATTTTACCTGCAAATTGAGAATTTTGAGAATGAGGGATCAGGTCTGAAAGAGAAATAAGCAGATTTCTCTGATAAGATATAATACAAAGTTGTTCTACTGAGTTATGAAAGAAAAATTCAATGGACAGTTACCTTAAGTCTGCAGAATTCACTAATATCTAATAAACACCAACTAATTTTATTTTTAAATGGAACCTGTCATGTTTCATAACTAGTCATGAGTAATCAATAATCACAATAATCAATCAAGCATCTGGGTAATCGAGGCACACAATATATGATCGAGTGTTCTGGTACTCGGGTGACATGCTTGAATCCCCACCCTGCATGTTTCCAGGCTTTTCAGCCACTTAACATGCAGGGATTGCCTGCCAATCATGCTAATGCTGTAGCCATGTTGGCTACTGGCATTACTGTGATTGATTGGCCTCATAGTGTCATCTGCTCTAAACTTTGCTTGGAAATAGTCTAGGAACTAGGGAGAAATTACAGACCTTGATGCTGCAACCTAAAAATCTATTATATTCTCTGATAAAACCACTCTTAGCTGCATTTAGTGTAGGGCAAGCTGCTAGAGAAGGGATAGTGTTATAGAGGCATGTAGGCAGGGATTTTAGCCTTACAGACTTTATTGCTACTACTTAAAAAATGTATCCTATTCTCTAATAATACCACTCTTAGCTGCTTTTAGTGTAGGGCAAGCTGCTAGAAAATGGATAGTTTATTAGTGGCATGTAGGGAGGGATTTTAGACATATAGACCTTGCTGCTGCTACCTAAAAAATGTATTCTATTCTCCAATAATACCACTCTTAGCTGCATTTAGTGTGGGGTAAGCTGATGAAGAAGAGATAGTCATAGTGTACTATAGGCATCCAGGCAGGGATGCTAGCCTTACAGACCTTGCTGCTGCTACAAAAAAATCTATTATGTTCTCTAATAATACCACTACTAACTGCATTCAGTGTGACAATAGCTGCTGTAGGAGGGATAGTTTTGGATTAGAGGCATGTAGTTAGGGTATATTGCTTTACAGTCCTATAGGTACTGTATACTGCTGCTGCAACCTAACTGCGCTGGTGAGGGCATGGGTGAGAATATGGGACATGTGCAAGTGTAAGGCAGTGATGGCACACCGGAAAATATATTGGCGGCCGAATATCGCAGGACAGCTGCTGCCATCACAACACTTTGCAGAAATCCTCACAGTAAACAAGTCTAAATGACAATAGTAATTGTTAGAAGGAAACAACAGGGCACTACTACAACAAGATAACCTGCCAAGTTGCTCACAGCAGTTGGTCGCAATCAGCGTTACATACACTTTCAATATCTGCAACTATGTGGGAACCTCAGGAAGGATAAAGACAGAGTTGCAGCTTTGGGGTGCTTATTTCTAAAGTTCAACACATAAGACTTTAGATAAAGAGAAAAAAATTGAAACCAGCACTCACCATATTATGCTGTACAACACTCTGATGTTTTTTATTTCAAAAAATGTGGATACATGCTGCGGCGTTACAGGGAGGGAAAACAGAAGGTCAGCACATAAAGACGACAGCTGTTTCGCCCCTAGGGGTGGGGCTTCTACAGGTCCTGGTTTTCCCTCCCTGTAATGCCGCAGCATGTATCCACGTTTTTTGAAATAAAAAACATCAGAGTGTTGTACAGCATAATATGGTGAGTGCTGGTTTCAATTTTTTTCTCTTTATCTAAAGTCTAAATGACCACATTTCAAAGTCAAGCAGTCAGGATATGCAAGCACATAGCCCCTTGTGTACTTTCAATATCTCCATAAAGTCCACATGAAAAGGTTCCTCTTTAATTGTGAGCAGCAAGAATTTGATTAGACATAGAAGTGGGATGGTTATGCTGATTATGACATCATAGCCACTCATCATCTTGGTTGATTCCTCACAGTTTTGTCAATTGAATGAGCTTCACCTGATGGTACTCCAAATTTTATCAGTCAGGGCCATCTGCTGGCCCTCTAAAAATTATGAATGAGACCCAGCTTCTGGCCATCTAAATGTTGATTGAGGTCCGGCTGCTGGCCCTCCAAAAATTATGAGTGAGTGCTGCTTACTGGCCCCCTAAAAATTGATTGAGGTCTGCCGGCTGTCAGTCCAAAAGGTATAAGTGAGGACCAGCTGCTGGCCCTGTAAAAATTATGAGTGAGGGCCAGCAACATTTTGAGCATTAGGCACATGATAACCCTGTTGATATGGAGGAGGAGGATGACCAGAAAAAAAACAAACAAACAAGAACCATATATCTTTTTTGAGGTGCGAAGGGGTGCATGGGAACACAACAGGAAAAAAAGTTCATTTGATTTAGCTTGATTTAGCTTTATGTTCTGCTGATGTCATCTGCTGGGGTTGAGATTTTGGGGCCAATCCAATGTCAGCATTTTTAATTGACTGGCGGATGAGTCTATTTTGCTCACGGTGGCACTAAAAAACATGGAATAAACTTAAGCAGGGAGGAAGCAGTGGCTGCAGCCTGCAGCCTCAGATTTTCCTCAATTCCATATAAAAAAAGCAAAGATACATTCATACAACATGCACACATGCAGCCACATCAACCTACAGAAACTGGGAGGGTTTTCCTTTTATTTGGTGCAGATTTCACATTTGTATCGTCTTTTGTTGCTTTCCTGTGACCGGTCAAAAGTGCACCATGACTTTACGGACACACTGTAGAAGAAAGGCCCAAATGCACTTCTTGTATAAATAAATGGACAAAGCATTTGTGGTATCTTTTCCCAGGATGGGTTGTAGAAGTTAATCCCATATGTTTTATGACTATCCTTTGGCAAAGTCTCCAAGGAAATAAAATAAACGTTTGGCAGCCCCTGTTAAAATCTATTTGAAGTGTCACGGCTGCCTAATGCTCTGAGATGGCACAGGAATAACTGCCGGCCACCTTGGCTGGAGGAAAATCAGGGTCAAAAGGTCTTTGTTGTGCCACTGGTACTCTGAGTAGTGGCTTCCAGGACTTTTTGTTGTTGTTGGCCAAAAAAGTCCCGCTGAGGTCCCACTCCATGTGTGTGTTCCAGGGTGTATTGGAGTTGCTCATTGCAATTTTTGTGCAAGTTATAACAAGTGTCGTGCTCCAAGGAATCATCAAGGAATCCGTATGAGATGAGATTATTTTTAAAAATTTTAAAGCAATGAGAGTGCAAAAACACAGCAAAAACGCTACATGTTAACATAGCCTAAGGGGTGGAGGAAGTGGGGTTTTTTTCTAGTTAAATGTGCCTTATATATAAGTCATTACACAGGAAAGAATGTTTCTTAAAAATTATTCCTAATCAAGTCATATTTTCTGCGGTTTGGAATATTTTATTGTTGTTCGGTAAAAGTAGCGTTCCCATTCCATTTGAGTATTGCTTCCATACATTTCAGCAATTTTTTCTGCATCCTCCATACCTTGTGGGTGTGTCTGACAGAAAAATGCTTGAATTTCCCTTTGACTTACATTACTGTCGATATTCGAGATGAGCACTCAAGCATTACAAATTGCTTGACTAAAGTACTGAGCCCCCAGACATTTTAGGGCTCGCCCATTACTACTTATAACAGTATCAACTTCAAGACATAGGGTTATTCTGCAAGTTAGTAACGTTGTTATAAAGGTGCTCGGCTGCTGTACTGAAATTGCAGCACTCAGAACAAAATAATTTTATTTCTCCTGTGAGCTGCCAGCTTTTTAGTCAGGTTGGAATGCACAAAGCAATTACATTCACTGCTCACAGCACTGGGAAACGCAGATAGAAGCACACTCCGGCAATGACTGACAGCCATTTCTATAGTGCACCAGTGTAGACCTGGCTGTTAGTCAGTGCCAGAGTGTGGATATAGGTTGAAAATGTTATGCATTCTGTATGAACTGTTTCCTCCTACCTATAAGTCAACATAAAAACCCTACCAGGAGGCAGGGATGTCACATTCCTTTCAGGGTTCACATGCGCTCTACCAGTAGAAATGAACTGCCATTGATAGCACACTAATGGAAAGAAAGCAAATTATGGCTGCTTCGGTGAATATTGACACAATTTCTCCCACATTAGTCATCTACTCCAGGTTACAGAAGATAATGTTTCACATTATCATGATATTAAAGAACGATTATTTATAAAATGTCCACATATAAATATTCTGAATGGGATCTTCTAATTGATAACACATTTATTAAAAAAAGAAGAATGGTTGGGTAACTTTAAAATATTTAAAGTGTCCTGTGGTTCAAATAACTAATATGACATTGTTGCACGGGAAAACTGATTATGTTGGGTAATTAATATAGTAGGCAAATAGCTATGTGAATATGCAAAAAATACGCCTTAAAAAATAGCTTTTAATATTAATCCACTAAAAAAGGTCCAAAAAAGACCCTATGGTTAAAACGGACAAACAGTTACATAAATAACAAGTCAGAAAGTAAGTGACCTCAGGCACAGATCGCCCACTCGGGTAGGATCTGTTCCTCATTATGCAGATTAGAAAGCGTTTTGCCCAGGATATACCTGCGGTCCTGAAGGTATGTGCCATGCATAGGGGTTATTTTTGACCATAAACATTAATTATATATATCTCCCCTGATGAATTTGGAAACGCATTGGGAGACAGTGCGTTTTATGTGATATGGCATGGTGGATCCTGAGTTTAACCATAGGGTCTTTTTTGGACCTTTTTTAGTGAATTAATATTAAAAGGTATTTTTTAAGGCGTATCTTTTGCATATTCACATAGCTGTTTGCCTATCTATTGTAGTGAATACTGTCCAGTAGCTATTATAATAATTAATATAGTACACTAAGCAGAATAATATTTATGTCCTTTCCCTACTCCTCTGCCTCATTGCACAGCTTTTTCCTAAGTGTAAGAACAATCATTAGCCTAACACATCGGTAGTCTCCTGTCCATGCTCTGCTCTACACATCATCACACAGCAGAAGTCAATTTCTTTACTTGAGACAATCAAAAAATATACCACATGATGAGCTGGTAAAGATCATGTCTTAATTACACAGACTTTGCAAAAATAAAACCCGAATCATTCCACCATCACAAAGCAATGTTATAGGATCACATCTATAATTCATCACAGATGGGAATGTAACTCAAAACTCCTAGGCCCAAAGGCAAAATCTAAAAAAAAATCCCCATTTGCAATGTCATTTAAAATACTGGCAGAGGGGTCTTTGGGCTCACTAGGCACCACAGCCTGGGTGCAATTTCTGCCTCTGCAGAACCTATTGTTAATACCTGTATGCTAGAGAAGGAGTATCAGCCATTGAAACATATTGGGAGAGATTTTAAAAACCTTGGATATTATTCATAGAAATACTCACAGCAAGTTGGGCTGCAGTGTGTACATCGCCCAGGCCAAAAGCTAATGCTCTACCAGGATACAGCTAAACCCCCACTAATGTGGAAGCGTCACAGGTGCAGGAGAAGCAGATCACACACACACCTCCATGGAATGGAGGGGAGGCGAATGCTAGATGATAAAACTGCACACAAGTGGCTTGCATAGAGCGCTGTTCACATGCAGATGGCACAGTCACAAACCCGCAGCCTATTAGGTGACGCCCTTCTATTAGATCAGGCGGGCTGCCAAGCCGTACCCCTAAATATAAAAATAGCAACAAAAAGAGGACAATGTCCTCTACAAATTAAAAGCATTAGCTTTTGGCCTGGGCGATGTACACACTGCAGCCCAACTTGCTGTGAGTAATACTTAATTTTTGGAAGACATTGTCCTTTTTTTGCTTCTATTTTTATATTTAGTGTAGGGACCTACAGACATGAGGTCCCGTGACGAGGGTGTAGGCTTACATTTTTTGGCCATAAATACCAACAAAAACCTCATATTTTTTTGTTTGTACAGGATACAGCCAGGCCCCTTTCTGTTGGGCCTTGCATTGTAGAGTGTCTGTCCGTGCATGATACACAGTGGGGTACGGCTTGGCAGCCCGCCTGATCTAATAGAAGGGCGTCACCTAATAGGCTGCGGGTTTGTGACTGTGCCATCTGCATGTGAACAGCGCTCTATGCAAGCCACTTGTGTGCAGTTTTATCATCTAGCATTCGCCTCCCCTCCATTCCATGGAGGTGTGTGTGTGATCTGCTTCTCCTGCACCTGTGACGCTTCCACATTAGTAGGGGTTTAGCTGTATCTTGGTAGAGCATTAGCTTTTGGCCTGGGCAATGTACACACTGCAGCCCAACTTGCTGTGAGTAATACTTAATTTTTGGAGGACATTGTCCTCTTTTTGTTGCTATTTTTATTATTCATAGAAATAGAAGTAACAACTCAAAGAACATGCAAACACCAAAAGGGCAATTCATTAAGACTGGCGTAGCGCACAACAGACTTAATGAAGAGCTTGCTGGAATACGCTGACCTGTTTTATTAAGTACCAATCACCACTTAATGAATCAGGAATGTTTGGCATGGAGCGTGCACCACCGCCAGGAATGGCAGCATACATTTCTGGAGTATTTTAAACTACCTTAGTGGTGAAACTCATGAAGAATTTAATGGGTGGGTAAAAACACCCTTGGTCTTTCCCATAACACCCCCATATTTGCATAGCTATCCGGGACTAACATATAAATGCCAAAAGTTGCAGTATTTTTGTGAAAGTAACGAGCTGCGCTAAAAATAATACAGCTTATTAAGGTGTTAATGCCAGACTTCTGGTGTAAGCACCCTAAAGAATTGGGGCCCAAGCTTCTGCTAATGATGGAACTATGTATGCCTAAATGACCAGCTACAGATTTTTCTTTTGATTTTGCTTCTTTGCTTTTCAAGGTATATACAATTAATTAGTAAACTAATGCTTTAATGGGTTAATTCAGAAAAAAAACCAAAAACATTTATTGGAGCTGCCGATGGGAGCAAGGAATGGCGCACTCCCTGCCGGTGCTTGTTAAACTAGTTAACTTTGGTAGATGGATGATCAGATTAACTGACATTTTGTGATCAGATCACCCGACATGTGCAAGTAAAAGTGCAGACTCAGTATGTGAGCCCGCATCAAAAGGAGGGACATCCAATGTCTTGAAGAGGTTAAGGTAACACTAATGCCTAACAGTAAACTTAGTGAACAGATACTCCAAGGGTTGACTGTACATGCATCCAACATTGTAACATTCAGGGAGTGTCTCATTTAGTTTTATCACAGTCACATACAAATATTGTGGCTAAAGTATGTGAATATTTGCTTTTAAAAGCTATTTTCGACCCCTCGTGGAGCAATAACTACATCTAAACATTTTAGAGAAATTTTGGCTCTGGAAAACAGCTTGAACTCTGTCAATAATTGCTCAGCTCATGTCCCTCTACAACATTTCTGTAGGATTAAGGTAAGGACTTTGATTTGGTAGGCCACGCAGCCGCTGTGGGACCCCTGATTCAGGCTCCTTCCTCCCACCTGTCATCATGAGGCTACAGTAAACTACATGCAGGAAGAAATGCACATGGCGAATGAAATATTCACCATCACAGAGATGAGAGGGCTCATTGGCTCTTGTCTCTGTCCTCCTGCACATCACACCCCACTGGTGAGTGCTCATCTGTAATGTTAGTGGGCATGACCGCATAGCAAACAAGGGACAAAAGTAAAGGCGTGCTGAATGACTAACAATGTATCTTCTGCTTCCGGCATTGTTCCTTTCTAACTCTGGGAATCCCGACAGCATCACATCAAAGAATGGAGGAAGGGGGATGACGACTCAGAGCATGGCAGGAGCAGAAATCTTTTATTAGTCCTTTCTGTGCCATGTCCCCCCTCCTCAAAAGTGATTTCTTAGCCCCTTTTCAGCTGATCTCTGAACTATGTGGCCAACCTCCTCAACATGTAGCCTGGAATGGGGCAGGGAGCAATGTGCAGAATCTACAGGGTAAAGATACTGAACAATATTTCTATCTTAGAAGATTGGTGTATGAATGTTTGTGTAAGTATGTATGTATGTGTGTCTTTGTGTGTGTGTGTGTGTGTGTTTGTATGAATGTGTCAATGCATATCTGTACATGTGTGGCGCCCTGGACTAGTCAGGTCGTCACAGGGACTACAACACGACACCCCCACCCCGAGATAGGCACATCAGTCAGACACAAATCCTTGTTGCCCCCCTCCAGGGGCTGATGTCCACACCAGGCGGGGTGGAGCCAGGCGGTTGGCCCCACCCACTGAGGAGTTCACAGTCCTGGAGGCGGGAAAGGAAGTTAGTTAAGCACGGGGAGAGCTCGAGTGCAGTTAGGGAAGTGGAGGAGTAAAGTGGTAGTAGAGGAGCAAGCTGACTGCGTCCGGGTACGTGGCCCGGGCACTGAGAGCAAGGAGGGGCAGTTCAACGGGGAACCGTAGGACCGGGGACGGGCTGTGGCCCGCCAGTACCGAACCGTGGAGCGAAGTGAAGCCAGCACAAACCGGCAGGGCCTGCGGACCCCGACCAGGCTTGGAGTCACCTTTAAACAGGTCAAATCCGTTAGTGACCAAAACCCCAGGGGTTTCCAAACACACAAGAACCATTTGATGGCAACCGTCCAACCAGCACAAGGGAAATACAGCGACCGCCACAGCTAGAGTTCCCAGGGCCAGAGCCTGCGGGCAAAAGGGTTCCTCCAGCCCATATACACGCTGGGGAGCGGGTTACCGGTGGGAAGCCATCGGGACCGAAGATACACAAAAGGTGCAGGGAAAGGCAGCCACCACCAACCGTCCAGGAGAAACCACAGCAGCCGGCTGCGGGACCCGTCCATCCAGCCGTCTGTTTTACCAGAGACTTTGCATCCATTTGTGGCTGAGTGAGTATTACCGTGCCGTCCTGCGCTGCGCAATCCAATTGACCCTGCACCTTGCCCGACCCTGCCTCCCCGTGACCTCACCGGGCCCCGGGACCACCAACCCCCCTACCCACGGAGGGGAGAGAAACATCCCAGCTGCTCCCTGCCATCGCTCCCGGGATCCCCATCAACAGCAGCGGTGGTGCCCCAACCTCACCACAAACCGTGGGTGGCGTCATGGACCAAATCCCCCAAACCACACTACCCCCTTTTCACTCACGGGCGAGGAGCACCGCTCGAGTCCCCGGATCTGGCCAACCGCTCAAGCCACCGAGCAGCAGCAGCAGCAGCACCGGACCCAAGCGTGGTGAGCGCAGCGCCCTCCCCTCCCTGCGTATATGTGTGTATGTGCTCAAGTCCCCAGCCTGAGAATACCAGCTTCCAGCTGTCGGCTTTATCATGACTGGATATCAAAATTGGGGGGGGGGGGAACTGCACTACATTTTTATAAATTATTTATTTAAATAATTTAAAAAAGCCACATGGGTTCCTTCAAATTTTGATACACTGCCAAGACGATACAGCTGGGGGCTGCAGCCTGTAGCTATATGCTTTTTTGGCACTGATATAAATATACAGGGGACCCTATGCCATTTTTTCATTTATATATTTATTTTTACACTTCAATTGGGCAGACAAATAACTACTCTGAGGGCACCCAATCCACCACTGGATTGTGCTTCATTAACCAGGGTATGGTTATGAAATTACTTCATAATGCATGGGTCCTACCCTCAGTCTTATATCATGTACAATGCGTAAGGCATTCAAGAGCAAGGGACACTGAGTCGATGGCAAAAGATGGAGATTGGTTTAGTAAAACTCACTATAAGCAAGCTCATGAATCCTTACAAACTGAGCATTCACCATGCTGATTCCTGCTCCACTGTTTCACATTAATACTGTCATTTTTCTCTCTAACACCACCTCTGCTCTAAGGACAAACTGAGAATTACATGTTGAGAAATCACCCACACCTGAATTTTCCACTGCTACACGACCAAGGGTCAGCTGAGTCCCAGATGTTGTTTTTTGCTTAGGTACAGACTTCAATAAAAATGACCTTTTTTACCAGAAAAAAACAAACCCCTCTTTTACCGTGGAATTGAGTTGAAACATGCAAAGGGGTAGCTTCCACTAACTGCATGGGCTCCTCCAATCCCATGAGTGATGGTTCACCCTCAGATTGCCTTCTCGGCAGTGGATTAATGCGCCTAGATAGGGTCACCAGGGAAGGTGATCTCACCAATCTATCTCGAATAGCCAAGAACATAGTAGACACTAGGAAATCAGGGGTCTAATAAAAAATCCATTTCTCTGTCTCATAAACTGCTATTACATTGATCCCTTGCTACAGGGATATATCATTGTCTGTCATTGACCATCCACATTGGGGATTGAAACTTCTGGGATTTATCACTTATTATTGTTGTCTCTATTGTGAATACATCATTATATGGGATTATTTGTGACCATGGGTTTTTGGGTCTGCAGCTTTGAATTTTAATTGTTTTTAATGTTGTTCAATAAAGGTTTCCATTATTTATATACAATCGGGTTGTGCTTGCCTTATGTGCAACATCTTTTTCTTCCCTTGACATAGATAGGGTCACCAGGGAAGGTGATCTCACCATTCTATCTCGAATAGCCAAGAACATGGTGGACTCTAGGAACTCAGGGGTCTAATAAAAAAATCAAAGTATCTTTAAAACTTTCTGACAGTCCCAGGCAAAATTGGCTTTTAGTTGTCCATCTTTGAAATTAGGAATAATAAATCTATGCTGAATGATCTCCTTGTTGAAGGCGACGCAGCCTTGAGTCATCCAAGGAGACTCAGTAAAGTTCATCATAGATGAGCCCTAAGGCCTCAAAAATCCATCCACCAGTTGGCAGGGAAAAAGCCCAGGATTGGGAATCACCTTGCAACAGTGAGATTACAATACCCACCCGCTGCTCCTCATCATCGGAGAAATAAGGCGGAAGTACAATTTACAGACCTCTCTGAAAGTCAAAAAATTATCTCTACTCCCAGAAAACCTGTCTGAGGGAGAAATTTTGGGTTCAGGGTAGACATGCCTACCCACTGAATCTTCAAAGTCTAGAGTGTACGACTGCAGCTGTTGAACAGCTGACCGAAGGTCTGCTACCTCCAAAGATAGATCCTAAAGCCGCTCAGCCAGAACAGTGATGGAATCCATTAAAAAAGAAAAAACTAGTGTCAGGTTTTTTTTATGTATGGCTGCTGATTATATCATGCTAGTTATGGAGAAATACCGAGCAAACGGCAAAAAGGTAGAAGAGGTAGGAGGGAAACCCTTTGTCTAGGAGGGGGAGATGGTGACCCTTGAATAAAACTTCCACTGACCCCTGGCTCCCCTAATGTCCCTAGATACTGTAGGTTCTGTACTTATGCGCTGAGCAGGATACCTGGCTCTGGCTGACTCTACACTGGGCCCAAGGTAATGAACGGGTGGGATGAGCGCTAGTCCACCCCAGTAAGTCCTATAGAACACATAGGCAAAACAGAGGAAGGAAACAAACAACTTATCTTCAAGAGGACATATTGCGAGGAACAGCAACATACAATGTTTCTCCAGATGATTACTAGCCGACTGCTTGCAATAAGGACCATATAGAAAGTTAACTAAAACCAGCAACATACCTGGGGAAATACAGGTACAAAAAGATACAGAGGGTGAGGAATAATGTTCAACAGCTGAAAGGAAAAGATCTTCGTAGGGTACTAAAGGGGAAAGAATAAACCCTAACAGAAAAGACACACAAGACTCCATTCACACCACAGAAGAAAGGGTAGAATATCAAGAAGCAGCTTGTGCAGCGAAATGCAGCAACCTTCTTCAGCTGGACACCACAGGGTTGCCTGTCAACCGTGATACACTCGTGACAGGTCCCCAGTGGTCAGACCCTCAAAATCTGTAAGTTCTTGATTATAAACGGGATTGGGGATAAGTTGATTTTTTTTTATAATAACTAAACGGTCTCTGTTTAGCATATACACCGGGATGCATATGCTAAACAGTTGCCTAGTATGGATACAAAACAGTGGCGTTTTCAAGTGTAAACATTTTGGGTAGGTCTTGTACACGATACCATTCTATGGAATAGTACAATCTAATATACTATTCCATGCGTTTATTTGTAGTACACTACCAGATACCAGACAGATACATAATTTATTATTATATGTGGTGAGGATTGGCTGGTTTTATTAATTCAACACACTGCATTTAATGAATACATGAACTCCAATATTGCTGTTAAGAGAAAAATAGCATCCAGAGTGGGAAGAACCCACCCAGGTATCAAAGTTCGTCACAGGTACCCAATCAATAAATAGCAGGACTGTGATTTTAAAACTTAACCTTTAATGAATCCTTTAAATATACCATATTTTGTGTTCATAAAGTGATTTAAAAAAAATGTTATATTGCCAGTTATATTGGACAATAATCTAATGGTGATCCTCAGACATTTACTTCTCAAGTAATCACCTTTCTTCCTACCCAATGGGGGGAAGAGACAAAAGAGGTAGAGACGCACAGTTAACAGTGGCAAAACAAATGGCCCGAACTGGATACGATTCTGATATGATGTGGCAAACCATGGGATCGTGTCGTCTAACTGGAACCCAGAAATGTTATGCATTCCAACTGATTGTGTAGTGTGTGCTTCATGAGGTATGTGGTGGAATGGGGCAGCCGGACCACCCATTGATAGATAATTTGACCGTGACGTCTAACCGGAACCCAAATTATTATGCATTCCAACTAAGCATGCATTTCATGAGGTTTGTGATGTAATGGGACCGCCCACTGGAAAATCATGTGACCGCAGTGACTAACTGGAAGCAAGCTGCGTTCCAATTACATGTGAACTGTGCACTTTATTGTGTGCCTGTGACAATGGGCGGTTTGACTGCCTCGCGGTCGGCCCTTAATTATGGATTCTGTGTGTATACAAAGTAATGTGCTACATAGGGATAGGGGTAAGTGCCCACTAATTTATTAATTAGTAACAGCCTATTAGGTCTCGCCCTGGGATCTGATTGGATTGGAGTGAGATATTGGACTATTTGAACCCAGAAATTTTGGTAATCTGGTCAGTCTGAAGGAAAACTAAGCCAAGCATAGTTAGTCCTTTTTGGGGTGTGGTGCACGTATCTCCCCTGATGAGTCGGAGGCGGTAAAATGCATAGGGAGGCACCAGGACTATATGAGGGGGTAGTCACAGCATAGGGTTAGCTGTGGACTGCCCTTATAAGGGCAGGAGCTATTTTTGAGGCCAAGTACCTAGGGGCCTCTCCTGTTCCTGTCTTGCTGACTGAAGTGGATGGGACTGTGGCGTTATTGGCCCATGCAGCTAATCGGGTGAGATCAATCCTTAATTAATGTGGAGATTGATATAGAGGATGATTGGCGTTTATTCAGGCCATTTGTTTGCCACTGTTAACTGTGTGTCACTTCCTGTTTTGTCTCTTCCGTCCAAAGGGTAGGAAGAAAGGTGATTACTTGAGAAGTAAATGTCTGAGGATCACCATTAGATTATTGTCCGCTGGCAATATAACAATTTTTTTAAATCACTTTATGAGCACAAAATATAGTATTTTTAAAGGGTTCATTAAAGGTTAAGTTTTAAAATCACAGTGCTGTTATTTATTTATTCAATATTGCTATTAACGTGAAAAACATATGGTACTTAGTTCTTTATTTTTGATCAAAGAGCACAAAAGCCATCCAACCACGTCAAGGTGTACCTTTTTAAAATGGATGGTCCCTAACACTAGCGTCCTATCACTAGAGTTGAGCGCGGTTCGTGGTTCGAGGTTCTCCAGTTCGCGGCTCGAGTGATTTTGGGGGCTGTTCTAGATCGAACTAGAACTCGAGCTTTTTGCTAAAGCTCGATAGTTCTAGATACGTTCGAGAACGGTTCTAGCAGCAAAAAGCAGGGCTTTTTACAGCTACAGTGTGCAGGAGCCATCGCTGGCAGCCTGCCAGAAGCTGGTAACCAAGATAAACATCGGGTATCCAAGCAAAGCGCTTTGGTTAGTAACCCGATGTTTATCCTAGTTACGTGCAGGAAGCCCACACTTCCCCGCTCAGCTCACTCCGCCCCCTCCTGCACGCGGCATGTACACACACACACACACACACGTCCCCAGCCATGCAGTTCACGACACTGACGTCCTCCTGGCACTCTGCACACATGGTCCCGCTCGGCTTACCTGCGGTGATGAAGTCCCAACCTCAGCGCTGTCACTGTCCTCCATGGCCGCCGCTTGTCACATCACCTTCTCTCGCTTCCGACCCGAGACTGACTAGCGGTGACGTCACGGGCCTCTCGCGATACTTGGCTGTGAAGGCGGCGGTCATTGAACTCAGTGACAGGTGCTGTCAGCAGTGCAGGAGATCAGCGCAGGTAATGTACCTCACTGACAGCAGCACTTGTCATCCCCCTGCAGTGACCTGGGCTGACCCATTGATGTTAGCTCAAGTCACTGCACTGCTCTCCCAGCCAATGGGGAACATCCTACTCTTCATTGACTGGGACAGTATGGATCGTCATGGCAACCCCTTGGATTACACCAGACCTGGATTTATTTTTCTTTCTAATAAATTGGTTAAAAAGGGAATGTATTGGGGAGTGTTTTTTCAAATAAAAATGTGTTTGTCGTCTATTTTTTTTTATTACTGACTGGGTTGGTGATGTCGGGTATCTGATAGATGCCTGACCTCACCAACCCCAGGGCTTGATGCCAGGTGACATTACACATCTGGTATTAACCCCATATATTACCCCGTTTGCCACCGCACCAGGGCACGGGATGAGCTGGGGCGAAGCACAAGGATTAGCGCATCTAATGGATGCGCCACTTCTGGGGCGGCTGCGGCCTGCTATTTTTAGGCTGGGGAGAGTCCAATAACCATGGACCTCCCTAGTCTGAGAATATCAGACCCCAGCTGTCTGCTTTACCTTGGCTGGTGATCCAATTTTGGGGGGACCCCTACGTGTTTTTTTTTTTAAATTATTTATTTAATTTAAAATAACAGCGTGGGGTGCCCTCAGTTTTGGATTACCAGCCAAGGTGAGGCTGCCAGCTGTGGTCTGCAGGCTGCAGCCGTCTGCTTTACCCTAGCTGGCTACAAAAATAGGGGGAACCCTACGTCATTTTTTTTTTCATTTTTTTGGTTAAATACAAAGCTAAGCACCCCTTAATGCCACATGAAAGGCACCAAAGGGTGCAAAATTACACAATGCAGGAGAGTGGGACATTATGTGTCTTTCTGCAATTATAATGACAGAAAAGACTGATATGAAGTGTACAAGCACAGGAAAATCACCAGAGCGCTCTACCCTGTGAAAAGCAGTAGAAAATGGCACTGGAGTGAACATGTGACCGCCTCATGTAGGTTGAAGCTAAGGATCCTGGGTAAATTTATGTATTTTCCCTCTTTCAGTTTTTTTGCAGTACACAAAAAAATGGAAGGCACACGGATGACAAACAGATTACATACGGACTGTCTACGGAACAGAAACGGATGCCACATGGATGCACCCGTGAAAAAAAACGGACTGTTTTTTGCAGACCACAAAAATGGATCGGTCGTGTGAATGTAGCCTTATTCTGATCTGCCGTTTATAAACAGCAGGCAGAAATAAGTGAATAACGCCCCCCAGCATCAGAAAATCTCCGGGGTTTCAGGGCTAGCTGAGACCCTGGAGATCATGATTCAGGAAGGTTTTTCCGGTCCCCGCTCACGTGATCACAGGTATACACCGTATACCGATGATCACGTTACAGTAAATGACAGCACCGGTAAAAAATGATTTATCTCCCATCTGGCATGAACAAACATGATAAATCTCCTCCCCAGTCCTCTCCGTTCCCCGGTGTCGCCAAAGTTCCCCCCTAATGCCCTCCCAGAAATCCAAGATGGCCGCGCGCACAGCAGCGCGCCGGCCACATTCACCCTACTTCTCTGATTTCTGTCGCATGTGTCATGGCACTCCTCCCCAGGCCCTACCAGGTCACCCCCTATAACCCCACCGGTGTTCCCCGGTGTCCCACGGTACCTGTGCAGCGTTGATCCCCCCACGGCCCTCTCCTTCACAATAGACGCTGCCGCATGCACAGAGAAGTTGTCAGCTCAGCTTCCTGTGTTCAGACACAGTGAGTGGTGGTTATGCATCTGCGAGCTAAATGGGCGGCACGGTGGCTCAGTGGTTAGCACTGCAGTCTTGCAGCGCTGAGGTCCTGGGTTCAATTCTCACGAAGGGCACCATCTGCAAGGAGTTTGTATGTTCTCCCCGTGTTTGCGTAGGTTTCCTCCGGGTACTCCGGTTTCCTCCCACACTCCAAAGACATACAGCGCTATGGAATTAATAACGCTATATAAATGAATAAATTATTATTATTACTGCAATGCCCTGCTCATGAGGTAAGGAACATAATTGATCAGGAGAGCTATATACTACATTTCCAAATGGAGGGATTTGCTTTTATAGTTTCCCTGCTGAACGACTACCAAACATGAGAGTCCGTTATACACCACAAGAAAACACATCTAAATAGCGAGCTCTGTTGTTAAGTATTCATTCAGCTGGATAACTGGACTTAAAGGGGTATTCCATCTCCAAGATCCTATCCCCAATATATAGTAAGTGGAATAGCAATAATATCAGCAAATACCAATATTTGGAAATGTAGAATAGTTCTCCTGATTAGGCATGCCCTTACCTCATGAGCAGGGCATTGCAGCTTTGGTAGCAACCATTACGACATGGACTCTGCTGCTGTGGACCCGGGGAGAGTGAGTGCAGACTCTTTGCACCCACACTCCTCACATGAAGGGTCTGCACTCCTAGAAAATGGGGGATACGTTCCCTGAGTGTCTCCCCCCCATATTCTAGACGGTCCAGAGTCGTCGTGGGACCCCTTTATTTTTTTTCTTACAATAAATTGGTGAAAGAGGAAATGTTTTGGGGAATGTTTTTTTCAAATAAATTTCTTTTGTCGATTTTTTTTTTGTTAGTACTGACAGTTTATGATGTCGGGTATCTAATATATGCCATGACATCACAAACTGCTGGGCTTGATCTCAGGTGACTTTACAGCTAGTATCAACCCAATTTATTACCCCGTTTGCCACTGCACCAGGGCACGGGATGAGCTGGGGTGAAGCGCCAGGATTGGCGCATCTAGTGGATGCGCCACGTCAGGGGTGCCTGCGGCCTGCTATTTTTAGGCTGTGAAGGCCCAATAACTATGGACCTTACCACCCTGAGAATACCAGACCACAGCTGTCCGCTTTACCTTGGCTGGTGATCTAATTTGGGGGGGACCCTACTTTTTTTGTGTAATTATTAATATTTATAAAATAATTATAAAAAAAAAGCCTGGGGGGACCTCCACATTGGATCCCCAACCACGGTAAAGCTGCCAGCTGTGGTTTTCAGGCTACAGCCATCTGCTTTACCCTAGCTGGCTATCAAAAATGGGGGGACCCAACATCATTTTTTTTTTAACTATTTTTTAAATAGAAAAATTAATGGGCTTCCCTGTATTTTGATTGCCAACCAAGGTAACGGCAGGCAGATGGGGGTGGCAACCCATAGCTGTCTGCTTTATCTGCGCTGAGAATCAAAAATACCGCGGAGCGCTACGTCATTTTTTTAAAGACTTATTTTTACAGCACTGTGATGTCCAGCAATCAAAATACAGGGAAGCCCATTTTGTTTTTAGTTATTTAAATAAATAATTAAAAAAAATATATATGGGCTCCCGCTGCATTTTTTGTATTGCTAGCTAAGGGTAATCCAAGCAGCTACTGGCTGCTAACCCCCACTGCTTGGTGTTACCTTCACTAGCAATGGAAAATCCAGGGAAGCATTTTTTATTTTTTTTGCCAAAAAACTACAAAAAAAGGACGTGAGCTTCGCCATATTTTTGTATGCTAGCCAGGTATAGCAGGCAGGTGCTGGAAGAGTTGGATACAGCGCCAGAAGATGGCGCTTCTATGAAAGTGCCATTTTCTGAGGCAGCTGCAGACTGCAATTCGCAGCAGTGGGGCCCAGAAAGCTCAGGCCAACCTGTGCTGCGGATTCCAATCCCCAGCTGCCTAGTTGTACCTGGCTGGACACAAAAATGGGGCGAAGCCTACGTCATTTGTTTTCTAATTATTTCATGAAATTCATGAAATAATAAAAAACAGGGCTTCCCTTTATTTTTGGTTCCCAGCCGGGTACAAATAGGCAACTGGGGGTTGGGGGCAGCCGTAACTGCCTGCTGTACCTGGCTAGCATACAAAAATATGGCGAAGCCCACATAATTTTTTCAGGGGGCAAAAAACATGTGGGCTTCGCCATATTTTTGTATGCTAGCCAGGTACAGCAGGCAGTTACGGCTGCCCCCAACCCCCAGTTGCCTATTTGTACCCGGCTGGGAACCAAAAATAAAGGGAAGCCCTTTTTTTATTATTTCATGAATTTCATGAAATAATTAGAAAACAAATGACGTAGGCTTCGCCCCATTTTTGTGTCCAGCCAGGTACAACTAGGCAGCTGGGGATTGGAATCCGCAGCACAGGTTGGCCCGAGCTTTCTGGGTGCCTCTGCTGCGAATTGCAGTCCGTAGCCGCCCCAGAAAATGGCGCTCTCATAGAAGCGCCATCATCTGGCGCTGTTTCCAACTCTTCCAACAGCCCTGGAGCCGGGTGGCTTGTTGGGTAATCATGAGTTAATACTGGCTTTGTTTTACTAGCTAGTATTAAGCCAGAGATTCTTAATGTCAGGCACGTTTGACCCGGCCATTAAGAATCTTCAATAAAGGGTTAAAAAAAGACACCACACAGAGAAAAAATACTTTAATAGAAATAAATACACAGACACATTAGAGACTCCATCTTTATTACCCCCTGTCAGCCCTCCACGATCCATGGTCTTCTGTCTTTCTCGTTCAACAAATGCAGCTCTGCTCCATCACTGCTGAATGGGGGAAGACGCTGCTTCCCGTGCAGCCTTCACTCCATGAAGGCTGCACGGGAAGCAGCGTGCAGCCTTCACTCCGTGAGAGATCAGTGCTGCTGGCGGTGACAGACGCGTTACCATAGCAACAGGGCTCCGATCATGTGATTCCCGGAGCCGCGGTTAGCGATGACGTCACCGCTAACTGCGTTGCTATGGCAACGGTGATCTCCGTTAATGACCGGCTGTGTCAGCCGGTCCCTAACGGAACGGGGAGTCGACCGTGTGCTACAGCATGTCGCCGGTACACGGCGATACACAAATGTGCACCGTGTACCGGAGAGATGCACTCGCAGGTCGTACATGACGCGTCATAGTCCTGTGACCAGTCTGTCGCCAATGAGATAATAGCCAGGTGACTGGTCACATGGCTATTTTGACGTCACGATAGGTCCTGCATCACTGCTGGCAGTGCTGGTCACCGGGAGGATTCAGCGATCATCGGATGGAATAGCGGCAGGAGACAGAGTGCAGGAGGGATCGCGGGGACCAGTAAGTGTTATGGCAATGTTTATTAACTGTATGTGTACATTTATAATGCGTTTTTATGTGTTTGTGATTGCCTCCCATTATATCCTATTGGTTCGAGTTCGGTTCGTCGAACGTTCGACGAACCGAACTCGAACGAGACTCCGTTCGGCGAACCGAACTCGACCCGAACCACGGCCAGTTCGCTCATTTCTACCTACCACTCCAAAGGTGCGGCACCTATTGTTTTATTTTCTATGGTACATATTTGGGTGTGTGGCCCCTTCCCGGGCTCAGCAACCTTATTAACCCATGTTTCTCACATAAAGTCTTAATTCCGAGCTGTGCCTGGTTCACTTTTCAATCCCCATTCAGATCAGATCTGGATTGGGAGATAAAGAGGTAGGACTACAGTGTGTAGTGATCTTCCACATTAAAAAGTACACCTTGACATGGTTGGATGACTTTTGTGCTCTTGATCAAAGATACTCATACTAAATACTTTACATTTTTAATTTAAAGTTGTAGTAGAGTTCAAGTATTCATTAATTGCAGAGTGCTACCACACCGTGCATGTGTATGTAGTTATATTGGCCACATAGTGGATTTCTGATACTGTACATTAATTTAATAATAAAGGTGTGCGGACCCTATATTTTGTTTCTTCTTTTTTGTGCCAATTAGACCGTCAGCCATGTCAATGTTTTATTCATAGATGTAATAGACGTAACTGACACCCTAGTTGTCGCTTGGCTACAAATATGACTGCTCTGGAACCAACTAAGATGAATCCTTTTATATAAATAAATATATATACAGATTTCCTTTAGAATTGGCTAGCAATGATGGCAATGATGCCAAGGATGGAGAAAAGCAGGCCAAAACTCTGATGTTGCTAACACTATTTTCTACAGATGGTAGAAGGTTTTTAGATGTCGTGCAGTGTTTTTCTTTCTGCAAACATAGCTTTCTATTTAAACCAAAAATCTTTTTTTATTCTCATCCATCTACAAAAATTGTTCCAATAGTCTTTTGGCTTTTTCAAGTGATTTTTAGCAAACTACAAATGGGCAGCAATATTTATTTTTGGAGAACAGTATGTTTCTTATTTTGATCCTGTTATGCACACCATTGTTGTTCAGTGTCCTCCAAATAGTGGTCTCGTGAATATTAACAATAGAACTTTTGTTGCTTAATGACCTTGGGGAATTGCTATTCCAGTGATGTTTATTGATTGCCCAGTCATTTTTTTGAGAGGTTAACATTGGTCTTGAATGAGCATTACCTATTCTTCTTCTTCTTCTGAGGTCCTCAGAAATATCCATTGTTCATGCCATGATATAATTCCACAAATATGAGTTGTAAAGATTAGTCTTTCATAGATCCCTGTCCTTTAAATAAACAGGTCACCTACTTACACCTGATTGTCATCTCATTGCCTAAAAACACTATGCTCTAAAATATTAGCATTACCAGATAATTTGAAGAGTATATTAAATACTTTTGCCACTCACAGACTTATGATATTAAATCATTTTCTATAGAAAATGACAAAGTCTAATATTTTTGGCTAATTTGTTTGATTTTACTCTCTTTATCTATGTTTAGGATTTGTGTTACAATCTGATGTAGTTTGAGGTCAAAATTATGCAACAGTTCGAAAACATGAGGGGTTCACAAACTATCAAACACTACTGTCACACTGTACTATGAGAGCAGCTGAAGCTGCAAGCATTGTAGCCTCAGAGTGCAGTTAGCAAGCAGATCACTAGAAGGCAGTAAAATAGTCAGTAATTCGAGTCGGCAGCAGGAGGTCTAAACAGTAGTATAGGGAGAGACAAATTGTGGTCAGGTGATAGCCAAGGGTCAGAGCCGAGGAATCACGAATATGCCAAAGGGTGAGATGGGAAACGGAGTCAGTAACGTGTATACAGGTCAGAAGCCGAGAAGTCAGAGTACCGAAAAGGGAGGAGGACAAACAGATCAGTACCAGGATCAGACAGACAGGGAGAGGTAGACAGTAAACAGGAGCAGGTAGTCAGGGACAGGTACGGATGGACAAACGGAGGTGGGTATGGGTCAGAACCAGGTAGCGGGGAGGCAGAACCGATCAGGGAAACTCATCAGAGCCAGTACACTCGCTGCAGAGCAGAACTATCACTGGCACTGAACTGGAGGTGCAGCGCCAGGATATAGCGCTCTGGGACCAGAACCAGGCAGGGAGGAATTAACCCCTCACAAGCCCAGGCAGCGCTGGGAAAACCCCAGCGGCAGATATCGGCCAGGATCATGACAGTACCCCTCTCTCAAGATGGGCTACCAGACCCCCAGGTTTCCCAGCAAACCTTTGATAGAAGGCGCGGACTAATTGATTGGCATGGACAGATAGTGCTGGGACCCAAGAGCGATGCTCCAGTCAATAACCCCTCCAATGGACCACGTACTGAAGCGAGCTACGGATCATCCAAGAAACGAGAATGCGCTCAACTTCATATTCTGTCTGCCCATCCACAGAAATGGGAGGACAAGGAAGTGGAGAGCAGAAAAAGGAACAAACGGTTTAAGAAGGGACTTGTAAAACACATTGTGGATGCAAAATGACTGCAGGCGAAAGGCCACTTGGTTGATAACAGCGGAGGGAAGTCTCAAATGGATGTTTTTAGTAGACAACCACACTTTGTCCCCTACTTGAAAATTAAGTCCTACAGATCGTCGTTTATCAGCAAAGCATTTCTGTCTGACCTGGGCCACCTCCCTCCAAACCTCCCCAACCACTGAAGAACCGAATCAGTTCCTAGATACCCAGAATCCATTCTAGAAAATTCACCAAAATGGGGATGGAAACTGTAATTAAGAAAAATGGAGTGGACTGATTGACTCGGCTATTTAAAGCAAATTCGGCGACAGGCAACGAGGAACTGAGACGAAGCCAGAAACAGTAAAATATGTTTCAGTGACTGATTGGTTCTCTCCATCTGCCTGTTGGTCTCGGGATGGTAGGAGGAAGAGAAGGTTAACGCAATACCTAATCTCCTACACAAAATGTCCTCCAAAACGTAAAAATGAACTGCACCCCTCTGTCCGACACTATGTTCATAGGAATGTCATGCAGTCGCAGAATATGCTGAATTACCAATTTGGACAAAGTTTCTGCATTAGGTAACCCTGCCAAGGGAACAAAGTGAGCCTGCTTTCTGAATCCATCTACCACCACTCAAACAACAGTCTTGCCATTGGAGATAGGTGAATCGGTAATAAAAATCCATGGACATATGAGTCCAGGGTCTATGCGGAATTGGCAATGGTATCAATTCCCCGGCTGGCCAGTTATAGGAGACTTTCAGACGTGCACACGTATCACAAGCAGACACAAACATGGTGACATCAGAGTACATATAGGGCCACCAAAAATAAACTGGCCTTAGCTCTCCAAGTGGCTGAGACATGAGGATGACCACTAAGAGCAGAGTCGTGGAATTCCTAGAGAACACTTAACCTAAAATGAAAAGGATCAAACAGCTTGGTATCGGGTAACGAAGGTGGAGCAAGTGACTGGGCACCACGAATCTCAGTTTCCAATTCGAAGGACATCTCAGCAACAACCACCCTGAGGAGAAGAATGGAAAAAGGAGGTTCAGGAGGTGATATCGGATCCAAGCTGCAAGATAAGGCATTAGCCTTAACATTCTTGGAACTGGGCCTAAAGGTGATGGAAAAATGAAAACGTGAAAAAAAAGCGGCCACCTGGCCTGTCTAGGAGTTGATTATTCAGACTTAATGTAAGACAGGTTCTTGTGGTCCGTAATCACCGTAATCCTTTGGACAGCCCCCTCTAAAAAGTGCTTCCATTCTTCAAAACTCATTTTATGGCAAACAATTCATTATTTTCTACATCATAATTCCTCTCGGAAGAGCAAAACTTTTTAGACAAAAATGCACATGATCTTAAATTGGTTAAATGGTTAATGTAGTGCACCGACCCACACCTCTGAGGCATCCACCTCCACAGTAAATGGTTCCGAGAGATCGGGCTAAACAAGCACTGGAGGGGTCATAAAAATTTTTTTTAACCTCATAGATGCTTCTACCACCAAACTTTAAGATCAACCCCCTTACGGGTGAGATCAGTGAGTGGATTGACCACCTGAGAAAAAACCCTGATAAATCTTTGGTAATAATTTGCAAAAGCCAGCAAACGCTGCAGACCCCTGAGATCTCTGGGTTGAATCCAGTTAACAATGGCTTGTGCCTTTGCGGGATCCATACTAGAGATGAGCGAGCCTCTAGAGGTTCGAGTTTGGTTCGGTTCCTCGAATGGAGGCCGCGTTCGAGTTTGGTTCGGCGAACGGCTCGACGAACCTCTCGAGCCCTATTGAAACCAATGACAAGCAAACACAAACACATAAAAACACATTATAAATGTACACATACAGTTAATAAACATTGCCATAACACTTACCTGTCACCGCGACGCACCTTTGGAGTGGTAGGTAGAGATGAGCGAACTGGCCGTGGTTCGGGTCGAGTTCGGTTCGCCGAACGGAGGTCTCGTTCGAGTTCGGTTCGTCGAACGTTCGACGAACCGAACTCGAACCAATAGGATATAATGGGAGGCAATCACAAACACATAAAAACGCATTATAAATGTACACATACAGTTAATAAACATTGCCATAACACTTACTGGTCCCCGCGATCCCTCCTGCACTCTGTCTCCCACCGCTTTTCCTTCCGATAATCGCTGCATCCTCCCGGTAACCAGCACTGATGATAGGACCTTCCGTGACGTCAAAGAAGCATGTGACCAGTCATGTGTCTATTATCTCATTGGCTAAAGACTGGTCACATGGCTACACATCATTGCTAGGTCTTGTCAGTGCATCTCTCCGGTACGCCGTGCTCGTTTGTGCATCCCTGTGTACCGGCGAGATGCTCTGGCACATGGTCAGCTACCCGTTCTGCTTCCCCGTTCCGTTATTCACCGGCTGCCACAGCCGGTCAATAACGGAGATTACCGTTGCTATAGCAACACGCCTGTCAGCGGTGACGTCGCCGCTTACAGCACGCAGCTGCTGCTCACTCACTGAGTGATATAGACTGCACGGGAAGCAGCGTCTTCCCCCATACAGTGTTGTCTGATGTAGCAGAGCTGCATGGGTTGAAGGAGAAAGAAGACAGAAGACCATGGATTGTGGAGGGATGAGAGGGAGTAATAAACATGGAGTCTCTAATGTGTTTGTGTATTTATTTCTATTGAAAGTATTTTTTCTCTGTGTGGTGTGTTTTTTTATCCCTTTATTGGAAAGCGCCATTTTCTGGGGCGGCTGCGAACTGCAATTCGCAGCAGAGGCGCCCAGAAAGCTCGGGCTAACCTGTGCTGCGGATTCCAATCCCCAGCTGCCTAGTTGTACCTGGCTGGACACAAAAATGGGGGAAGCCCGCGTCGTTTTTTTTTTCATTATTTCATGAAATTCATGAAATAATTAAAAAAAAAGGGCTTCCCTATATTTTTGGTTCCCAGCCGGGTACAAATAGGCAGCTGGGGGTTGGGGAAAGCCGTACCTGCCTGCTGTACCTGGCTAGCATACAAAAATATGGCGAAGCCCACACCTTTTTTTTGGTGGGCTAAAAACTCCTGCATACAGTCCTGGATGGAGTATGCTGAGCCTTGTAGTTCTGCAGCTGCTGTCTGCTCTCCTGCATACACTAGTGAATGGAGCATGTTGAGCCTTGTAGCTCTGCAGCTGCTGTCTGCTCTCCTCCATACACACAGACAGAAGCTAGGCAGCTGGGGATTGGAATCCGCAGCTTAGGGTGCCCAAGCTTTCTAGGCACCCCTGCTGCGAATTGCAGTCCGCAGCCACCCCAGAAAATGGCGCTTTCATAGAAGCTCCATCTTCTGGCGCTGTCTCAAACTCTGCCAGCTGCCCTGGTGACGGGTGGCTCACTGAGTAATAATGGGGTTAGGGCTAGCTGTATATTATCAACTGTCCCTAAGCCCGAAACTCATGGTGTCACGCCAATATTAGACATGGCCACCATGAGTTTCTAGTACAGATAAAAAAAAACACAACACACAGAAAAATATTTTTATTAGAAATAAAACACAACACAATTAGTGACTCCATCTTTATTGAAATAAAGAACCCCCCTCCTCAGTAATCCTGGGTCAAGGGTCCCGCGCAGTCCAATCCGGATCTAATATCATCTGATTGGTTTGCTGGAAGGCAAAGTGATCAGATGATGTGTCAGGTTCAAGGGCCTGAATCACATGACACAGTAGCTGATTGTATAAACAGCTTTTATACAGTCAGCTGATGCATCAGTGCAAAAAAAAAAAACTACACGCTTCAGTGCAGACTCCTGTCCGACAGCATCAGCTGAGAGTTTAGCCAGGCGGTAAAAAGCCGGCCTCACCACTTGACTTATAGTGTCCGCTGATTCCGTCAGGTGACCGCATCAGCTGATCATCGCCAGGTCTGAGAGAGAAAGAGAGAGAGAGAAGAAAGAGAGGAGAGAGGAGAGAGAGAAAAGAGAGAGATGAGAGAGAAGAGAGAGAGAGAAGAGAGAGAGAGGAGAGAGAGAGAGGAGAGAGAGAGAGACGAGAGGAGAGAGAAGAGAGAGGAGAGAGGAGAGAGAGAGAGAGAGAGGGAGAGAGAGATAGAGAGAGAAGAGAGAGGAGAGAGAGGAGCGAGAGAGAAAGAGATAGAGAGAGAAGAGAGAGAGGATAGAGCAATGCAGCCTCATTCCGTGAACTGCTCCGATTGTAGAGGTGTGTCCCGCGGCTCACAGCTGATGTCCGGCTCCTCCCCTCAGTGCATAACTAAATGAAATTATAATTATAGATAAATAATAATTATATTATAATATATTATGTTTTCTCTGCCCTCTCTGAAACAATTTCTTTCCTTTCCTTGTCCATAGTATGTTTTCTCTGCCCTCCCTGAAACACTTTCTTCACTCTCCTTGTCTGTATTATATTTTCTCTGCCCTCCCTGAAACACTTTCTTCCCTCTTCTTGTCTATAGTATGCTTTCTCAGCCCTCCCTGAAACACTTTCTTCCCTCTCCTTGGGAGATAGAGAGAGAAAGAGAAAGAGAGAGAGAGAGGTGAGAGAGGAGAGAGCAATGCAGCCTCATTCCGTGAACTGCTCAGATTTTAGAGGTGTGTCCCGCGGCTCTCAGCTGATGTCCGGCTCCTCCCCTCAGTGCATAATTAAATTAAATTATAATTATAGATATATAATTATAATTTAAAATTAAAGATAAAAAAAAAAAAAAATCTTTACTGGGACCGGGGCTAGAACTCCTGAAGTTATGCTTCTTACTCTTTACACTAGTCTACTGCCTCTAATAATCACTTCATTGCTATGTGGAGCTCATACAGCGCGATCGTGTTCTACGGTGCTGCTGCAGCTTCATGTAGGCGAGCTGACAGTGCCGTGTGGATTACGTCAGACCTGGAGGGGTATTTGGGGGTTAATAAACCGGTAAATGAGGTGTTTTTTTTGTCTTTTATTCCAAATAAAGGATTTTTCGCTGTGTCTGTTTCTTTACTTTCACTTTATAAATAAATAATAATTATAATTTAAAATTAAAAATAAAAAAAAAATTCTTTAACGGGAACGGGACAAAAACTCCTTAAGTTATGCTTCTTAGGCGAGCAATCTATTCACTAGTCTACTGCCTCTAATGAAAAAAATTGGCAGATTTGGTAATCTTGACTTCTGCATTGCTGAAGTCTCTGCTAACAGCGCAATTTCCTTTATTGCTACGTCGAGCTGATACAGCGCGATCGTGTTCTACGGTGCTGCTGCAGCTTCATGTAGCCTAGCTGATAGTGTCGTGTGGATTACTTCGGACCTGGATGTGTATTTGGGGATTAATAAAGAGGTAAATGAGAGTGTTTTTTGTCTTTTATTCCAAATAAAGGATTTTTCGCTGTGTGTGTTTCTTTACTTTCACTTTCAGTTTAATCATGGAAGGTATCTCGGGGAGACGCCTGGCATGATTAAACTCATTATTATCCCGATTTCCACCGCACCAGGGCAATTCGGGATGAGCTGGGTGGAGTCCCGGGACTGTCGCATCTAATGGATGCGGCGATTCCGGGTGGCTGCTGGGTGATATGGTTAGGGTGGTGGGCTCCCCATAATGTGGTGCTCTCCATCCTGACAATACCAGCCTCCAGCTGTGCGGCTTTATTGTGGCTGGTATCAAATATGAGGGAACCGCATTTTTTTTTATTATTTATTTATTTATTTTACTGCACGATATAGACCCATCCGCCGGCGGCTGTGATTGGTTGCAGTGAGACAGCTGTCACTCAGCTTGGGGACGTGTCTCACTGCAACCCATCATGGGCGCCGGTGGGCGGGGAAAGCACGGAATAACTGATTGAAAAATGAAGCGGCAGCCATTTTCTAAAGAGGAAAAGACACCACAGATCTGTGACAGACGTACAGCGAGGCACCCGTGATCGGTGAGTAGGGAAGAGAGAGGGATTGTGCTGGGGATGCAGGACGCATGCAGATAGCAAAATGTGCACATAGCCTTACTTTGAAAAGCCACGTTTTTGATGCTCGAACCGTTCTCGAACCTAACTCGAACTGTCGAGCTTTTAGCAAGAAGCTCGAGTTCGAGCTTGAGCTCAAACACCCCCCAAATTCACTCGAACATGAAATTGGCGAACCTCGAACATTGCTCAACTCTAATCCATACAAAACCCATTAGCAGAGAGAATGAACCCGGGAAAGGAAATTTCCTGGACACAAAAGGTGCATATCTCAAGTTTCACGAATAGGGAATTCACACGTAACCTACTAAGTACAGTACGTGTACGACCAATGTGAGACTCTTTGTCAGATGAAAAAAGCAGAATATCATCCAAGTATACCACAATAAAACACCCAATTAGATCAGAAAATACGTCATTTATGAAGTTCTGAAATATGGCAGGCGTGTCTGAGGCCCTCTGAGGTCAGAAATGCTATTTTCCACTCATCCCCTTCCCGGATACGAATGAGGTTCCCCTGAGATTCAACTTGGAGAACCACTTTGCTATGGACAACTGATTATAGAGATCAGGGATGAGTGGAAGGGGATAGGTATTTCTCACCGTAATTGTATTCAGTTCATGAAAATCGAGCCATGGGCGTAGACCACCATCTTTTTTCTTGACAAGAAGAAACCTCGCAGCAATAGGCAAGACAGAGGGATGGAATTGACCTTTGCGCAAACTATCGGAGATGTAATTTTTCATAGCAATGCATTCCGGGCCAGAAAGATTGTACAAACGGACTTGCAATCGTAGCGATGATATGGTGGCAAAACCTCAGCCTCTTTTTCGGAAAACACATCTTCAAAATCTTTTAGGTACTCCGAAATACCCTCCAGTTTATTGGAAGACACTTGTACAGTAGACAGACAGACAGCCATTTGAACAGTTAGGACCCCATTTCACAATATCATGAGATTCCCAGTTAATAACAGGGTTATACATCTGTAACCAGGTGAATCCCAGCACCAGTCCCGCTGGAAGGTTGTCCATGGCGTGACATGAGAAACATTCCTGATGCAGGGACCCCACTTTAAGGAGAAACTCCTCAGAGACAAATTCAACAATATTCTAGGATAATGATGTCTTATTAATAGCAACGAGGTGAACAGGAGTCTCTATCCTAACTGTACCTATCTTAGCTTTGGTTAACTTGAGTCAATGAAATTCATGGAGGATCCACAGTATACATAGGCCGAAACAGGAATGCCACAACCTCCCACACAAAGTTCCATCTTCAACAGAATTTTCTGAAATGACGAAAAGGGTACCTGAGAGTTCTGGTGACCTCCTCGACCATCACCCAGACTTAGGTGTTTTCTGACGGTTTGGAAATAGGAGGGCAGGAGGGGCAGTCCTTCCTCCAATGTTCCAAACCTTGACAATAGAAACATAGCCTTAAATCCCTTCACTGTTTCCTCTCCTTCTCTATGGAGTCAGTGGCACCAACCTCCATGGGTTCTGCGTGTGGAACAATCTCGGTCTTGGCTGGACATAATACGGCATCTCACTGGGTCACTCCTCTTTCCCGCAACCTCTGATCTATGCATACCACTGCCTGAACTCCGAACAATAACATTCAGCAGTGCATCTACCCTGGGAGAGGCCCATGATTGTGTCCTCCACCACCATGACTCTGTTCGGTTCATTATAGATCAGTCCTAAAGCATCAAAAAATCTATCCCTAGACATATGTTCAGGGGTTGTTGGGTGTAATGAGAAAGCCCAAGTCTAAGGACCCTCCCTGAGAAAGGAGTTTATTATCCCCATTCGATGATGAAGATCGGGGTCTAAGGGAAAAAAGTCATTTACAGTTCTCCTTAAAAGAATGAAACTTCTCCTTTTCTAAGAATGTATCAGGGAGCCTGATCGTGGGTGCAGGAGCTTGTAGCGAGATATTAGTGGGCTCAGACTGTCTAACGGCCGACTGCACCATGGAACTCTGGAAGCCTTTTGCAGAAGCCGTTAGCTCCCCCTGAAGCTTATTATGTGACATGGTCAGAGCCCTATGTTTTACAGACAAATCCTGCAGCATCTGGGTCAGATTTCACATATGATCAGCCAGGCTCCATAGGTAGAAAAAGTTAGGGCCAGTGATAATGCCACACTGCCCTATGAGGGCAGCTGAAGCTACAAGCAATGTAGCCTCAGAATGCAGTTAGCAGGCAGACCACTAGAGGGCAGTAAAGTAGTCAGTAATCCCAGTCGGCAGCAGGAGGTCTAAACAGTAGTATAGGGAGAGACAAATCATGGTCAGGTGAGAGTCGAGGGTCAGAGCTGAGGAGTCACGAGTATGCCAAAGGGAGAGGCAGGAGATGGAGTCAGGAATGTGGATACAGGTCAGAAGCCAGGAAGTCAGAGTACCGATAAGGGAGGGTGGACAAACAGGTCAGGACCAAGATCAGACAGACAGAGAGAGGTAGACATTAAACATGAGCTGGTAGTCAGGGACTGGGACAGACAGACAGATGGAGGGGGGTATGGGTCAGAACCAGGTAGCGGAGAGGCAGGACTGATCGGGTAAATTCACCAGAGCCAGTACACGCTCTGCAGAGCAGAACTATCACTGGCGCTGAAACGGAGATGCAGCACCAGCATATAGCGCTCTGGGACCAGAACAAGGCAGGGAGAAATTAACCCTTCACATGACCAGGCCAGCGCTGGGGAAACCCCAAGGGAAGATACCGGCCTGGATCATGATAACTACTGTATTTCTGTATCTGTTTTTGAATAGACAACATGTAAATGCAATGGATGCCATATTAATAGTATGGTTTAGGTTAGGACTGCATAGCAACATATGTTTCGCAACAAGCATATCATGTAACAAACAAGAGCACTAGGAGTACTGATGCAAATAGTATAAATTTATTAAATATTTATAAATGACAAGTAGAAAAAGTAGTAGGACGATTACAAGCATGGGTTCAGGGAATAAAATTCTGGATCCCACTGACCACAATAGGAAACTCAGTAACAGGTAAGTACACAGCTTGAGCTCAATTCAGAAACTGATGGTACATAGGACTGTGATTTTTGATTTGTGAACAGATATGAAGGGATGGGGAAGAACTGGTATATATTGAGCTCACTCAATGAAAAAGGGGGGGGAGGAGGGGAGGGCCAAGTGAAATAATGTCACAAAGATTTAGTGATAATTAGAACAGGGCCAATATCCACGGCATAACATGGCGCTTATCTGGTAGTAAAGCATTTTGCCCATACACTAGAATAGTACAGGGAAGCCAAATCTAAAAGGCTGGGTTATTAAAGGTCTGAATCGCATAAGCCACAACCGTGAGCTCAATCACATCTATATGTAGCAAAATAGCAAGTGGTGCCCAAGTGGGTATATAAATGTGATATGAGAGATGATCAGGTAAGAGACAAATATGAAAGAAATGGAGGGGAAGGAAAGGACAGAATGGTTTGAGCTCATGTGATGTCTGTGGAAGCAGGGCTGAATATAATGTGGTATAAGTAACAATATAAATATAGCCCATATCATAAATAGCATAACGCTTACCAGAATCAATGGTGGTTCAGGGGAGCCAGGCCAGCCCAGAGAGGACCTCCGACGGCCGTTTCGCGGGATATACCCGCTTCTTCCGGGAGGAGTGAGTGTGATGTATACAAGCACACCATCCTTTTGAAGACGCCACCCGGTCACATGATACGAATCACCTGACCGGATGCCAGAGAGGACCGGAAGACCCGCGCAGACTCACAGCAAAGCCCCGGGCGGCGCGCCCAGCGCTCATGCACGGGATATGCCGAGAACGCCCAGCAAAGTCCCGGGCAGCGCACCCAGCGCGCACGTGCGGGGCATGCCGGAGAAAGCACAGAGTCACCGCTCCCTGGCAACAGGAGGGACGGGAAGCGCAGACAGCCCAGGTAAACAAGAGGCGCGTTGCACCCAGTACGTACCGGACATCACGCGTGTCGCGCCCCCCCTGGTGGCAGGATAGGGAAGGCAACCAGATTGGGATAAGTAGAGATTATATAAATTCCAAACGGACTGCCACAGGTAGTATACATCATCAAGCAAAAATGTCATAAGGCTCAGGGAGGGGACGCGTCACCACTGACGAGCCTCACAATTGCTCCAAATGGGAAATAGTACCTGTGGGAGTCCTAGGATGAGAAAAACAATCACCATTCCGGCTGCCTTACCCGGGTCCAAAAGTGCTGGGGAAACCCCAAGGGCAGATACCGGCCTGGATCATGACAACTACTGTATTTCTGTATCTGTTTTTGAATAGATAACATGTAAATGCAATGGATGCCATATTAATAGTATGGTTTAGGTTAGGACTGCATAGCAACATATGTTTCGCAACAAGCATATCATGTTGTCACAGTAAGCCATCGCATCGATTTCCTGCGGTGTTGCATTGTGATCTGAGACATACAAAGTCAAGCCTATTTGGGTCCTGCATCACCTCCAAAGCAGCAAACAGATTCTCTCATAGACAGAACTATTGTACTGTAAAAGGCCATATACTGAATAGGATGTTCCTGTATGTACACACTAGGGTCCTCAAGTGTGGAGTTATGCTCAAGAGCTATCAAACAGCCATCATGTGTTTCTTACAATGCTTACTACTCTTACTGTTGTTTATTCCTTTATGTCGCTATTAATCTCTGACAAACGCATTTAGTGCATTGGTTGCTGGAGTGCAACAGGCTGGGCTTCATAAAATACCATTAATTATACTACATAGTAGCAAATTCAAGCCCTCTAAAGGGACAACAATTAATGTATGTAAAATAAAAACTAAAACATAAATAAAAATGTACAAAAAAAAAAATCAAAATTTTAATAACATCTCCCCTTTTTCTACATTAAACATAAAAAGGCAAAAAAAAAAACCCTAAACATATTTGGAATTGCTAAGTCCATAAAAGTCAATGCCAGCAAAATATAAAATTAAGTTAACCGTATGGTAAGTGCCATAAAGAGTAAAGATATTGAAAATAAATAATTGGGGGGCGGGAGGAGGGGTTTTGTTTGCCACACCTCCCTAACGAAAAAATAAGCGGTCAGTACGGTTGAACTAGATCTGACTTGACCTGGGTCTTTCCACAACCTATGTACAGTAACTATGTAGTGCATCACGTGTGTTCCAAATTGGTATTAATAAGGCCATCAGCTCAGCATAAAAAATTGAAGCCCTCACAGAGCTCCATCACCAGAAAAGTAAACATGTGACGGGTCTCGGAAAATGGTGAAATAAATGTTTTTATTTTTTTATTTACAAACTCATTAATATTTTTCTTAACAACTCCAAAAAAAGAAATATACTAGTTTAGTATTGCCTTACTCATGCTGACCTGGAGAATCAGGTTTTCAGAGAATAGAGAGACAAAACCACAGTTTGCAATGATGTTTTATAAGTAAAAATAAAAATACAAGTTGGTTATTTCTCAGTAAACACGACCTAAACTGGAAATTACTGCTTATCACATCAAGAGCGAAATCCTTTTTCATCTCAAATAGTTTGAAAAGTTAATGGTTTCTATAGGGAATGGCTATTAGCTGTTATTGTGCGCTTCGCTTGTTGTTTTACATGCTTTTTTATTAGAACCCTTGACTTTGGCTGACCTGATCTTAACCTACATCCTCAAACCTTAGTATTGATTATGGCCTCTTCTGCAGTAAACATGGCTCTTTAATGAGCCAGATGACCAAACAAATAGCTGCTGTTCTCATAGTCAGATGCTCAGCAGGTTTGCCATTTCCCAGATGAATAAACAGTGTAGGTTTTAATGGAATGCTCACTTTCTCTCTATGAATGTATGCTTTCCCCTAGGACCACAAGCATCAATTTTGCATGCACCAATTACCTCATACTATTTAATATTTAAATAGAAAAGTATGGGACAGGATAATGTCTAAATTATAAACCAAATTTGAGTTTTAGGAGTCTGTTTGCAGACGTTGTAGGTTACATTTTTCATATTACGTATTTCCTTATACTTTTTTCTTATTGTACAGATGTGCAGCCTAAAGATCTTGGGCTCAAATGCATAATCTGTAACAGGGCCTGCGTCCGGACATGTAATATTTATAAAATCATATGATTCATTGAGAGCCACACGCTTGAATCATTCAGAAGCATGTGTGGTATCCCACAAATCGGCCATCTCCATGGAATACCAGATGTATAGTGTGTCCTGTGCAAACTGTAACATATTGTGAGAACTAGAGAATTACATTAAGGTGATTATATATATATATATGTGTGGTTATGTCTTTTAATTTTTTAACTATTGCACGGTTTTGTATGTGGTATGCGGCACATGCATAAAGAGTTAATTCCCTCACTTAATTGGTTGTTAGGAAACAGATTAGAGGGTGAAGTTTAGTACAGACAACTGCTGCAACCATCAGGGCCAAGCTGGGCTGGGCTAGGGTAGGTTAGGCTAGGCTAGGCTAGGTTACTGCAAAAACATGTAAGGGATAGTGTTGAGCGGACCCGGATCGGCAAAATCTCTCTCTCTCATCCCCGGATTCCACTCTCCATTAACTTATATGGAGCCGAACTCCGGATCGGATCCGGACTTCTTTCTCAACCCGCCGGGTAGCCACCAAACCCGGATTTTTCACTATCCGCTCAACTCTAGTAAGGGATTTTTCAAGGCAGGCTGGATGGAATAGACTAATCTGAGAAAATGTGGTACAGCATATAAAATACTTTAAAAGCACAAGAGATGACTACTCTGGTCCATTGGAGCACACAGTGCAAGTCTATAGCATGCCGTGGATGGAAGTAAGTTGCCCAGTGCAAATGAGGAGATTTTCTACCCACATATGATGATGGTTAGTGGAAAATTGGGACATTGAAACCAGCTACAGGTTAGTTCATCTAGCAGCCTATATGAACCAGGACAGAACCCTTAGGTGAATGCTCCAGTTTGCAACTGTCTTCCTCTGACACAGTTTTGAGGTCCCTTTTAACTGAAGTTCAGGTGAACAGGCCTTTGACGCACTAGTGAATGAGCCCTTTGGTTGACCCATTAGTTCTTCAAAGCAAAAATCCCTGTGGGTGGGATGGGACCAAAGCCTTGCAGGATTATTTCACTTTGCTAAGTGTAACAGTGATGTTAGATGAGAAAATGTGTAAAGTAAAAGTAACTGGAGCCAGAGGAGCAATTTGCTACTAAATTGCAGGTAAATTTGAATTACATGGCTTCTGCAATGTTTAAGAAGCATGCAGAGGAGGAAGCCCCGCCCGTTAGCATGTGGTGAGGCAGAAGAGGACCTGCCTTGCAGGGTGCAGTCCAGAATTTGGAGACTTCCCTAGGGAAGTGGATGGCGGCCATTTTTACATTAGCAGGGGAAAGAGATGAAGTGTACACAGATGTAGTGTGCAACAGACAGGGCACCAGGGCTCAATGTCCAATGAACCGGACTGCAACCCCACAACCACAGACATCATGAATGGCAGGACTTTGTGGACTAGGTAAGCCAGGTGACTGCCTGACCATGGGAAGTGGCCAAAGAAGAAAAGTTTATTTGCTTCCCTTCCCTTATTTGTTTGTGCTTGTTGCAGTTCCCACTGCTGGATTACAAGAATATGGTCTATGGAAGGGCTGACACCCCTTCACCCAGAACCTTGCAATATGGACTGCCCCTTGTGTTATGGACTGTCTCTTCCACCTTTGTCCCATGTCCCCTGGCAACTAATAACGTGTCACAGGATTGCTGTCCACAAAAGGGGGAGGGGAAAAACTAGGGACATAATGGCATTTCGGGCCCTGTTGCAACATTAAAGGATGAACCTGGATGACTCAAGGACTTATCGGATCCTGCTGTAATGTTTTAAATGGATTGCCAGGAAGAGGACTCACACAGAACCTGAGCTTCCTGTGAAGTGTTTGTATTGTTTAAAGAACTGTGCGTTGGAGAAAAGGACTCACACGTGACTTGAGCTCCCCATGTTTTACTATTCATTCTTTCTTTTGTTCAAGGAAATGACTCATGTGTGTGAGCCCCTTTGTATTTGGGCTATTAAGGGCCTTCGGGCTTCATGTTCCAGTATTGGCCTACGGGCCATATCAACTGAACTTTGAAAAAAAAAAAATGTTTTATAGGAAGAATGTTCAAATATTTATGACTATGGGAAATGTTTTATACTGTGTGATATAGAAAAATGTCTTAAATGGGTATTCCCATCTCCAAGATCCTATCCCAATATGTAGTAGGTGTAATTATAATGATATTAGCAAATACCTCGAATTAGAAATGCAGTATAGTTCTTCTGATTTACTATGTCACTTACCTCATGTTCAGGTCATTACAGAACCTTAGGCATTGAGGGTTATGACCATGAGCAACTTACTAACTGTGACTATATATATATGGTTATAACCATGGATACTTAAGGTCCTGCAATGGCCTCCACATGAGGTAAGCAACATAGTGAATCAGAGAAGTTATACTACAGTTCTAATTGGAATACAAAACAGGAGGAAACGAGTAAGTTGCTTCAAAAATATATGTATTTTTTATTTTTATTACATGTTCTCATTTTTAGTAATATTTTTTTGTGAAACAGACACAATACACATATATCAGTATATAAATAAATTAATTACAAAAATTGGACGGCCAAGAGGAGGGATGTTAAAAAGGGCACAAATTTATCCTGCCAAGCCCAAAATACATGGTACTTATCAGTGACAGAGTCAAAATATGAAAATAATTCACATGAAAGTAACCACACATTCCCACGTGAAAGAATTGGTTATTGCACCAAAAAAGGGGGGGTAGTAGTTTCTCTCAACGAGGCTTATGCATAATGCTCAGACCACAAATTGCAAACACTGCTAACCACATTGATCAATCATAATCATAATTTCATAGGCAATGTAAACCCAATATACGGTATAAAGATCGATCAGTGGAGCAGTGCAAACATATGCAGCAAGAGAGCCCACGCACACCTCGTTAGGGGGATCCCATCACTGGTAATCTATGTGAAAAATGGCCAGATCATATTATTGCACCAACAGGGATTAATTCAATATGTGCAAACAGACGCAAAAGTATTGCATCAAAGAGGATTATGCATGATGCTCAAATCACATATCGCAGACACTGCTGGCCATATTAATTGAACACATAAAGGGGCATAAATTGTAATAAACAAGCCTCGGTACAGCAGTGTGAGCATATATCCCAAAAAGAGCCCCCGCACACCTCATTAGAAAGATCCCAACACTGGGGCTATTTCATAAAGCCATATATCAATAGAGGCAGTCATGCAGGGGTCCCATCCGCATGATACCAAAATGCTGCAATGATAGTCACAATGATAATCATAAGAGCAAGGGCATCACTATGCTGTAACATTAATATGCCTAAGACTCTATCATAACAGCAAATAGGCACATGCAAGAAGAGAGCCAACTACATACCGCAGTATACTGTTATCACGTGGGAAGAAGGCCGGCAGGCAGGAAAATCAGGTAAGGAGGGGGTTAAAACCCAAGGACAGACTCCAACGTACGTTTCACAAGGAATATGTACTCATGCTTCATCAGGGAGTAGTTAGTCCCAGTAACGGCAGGTTTAAATAGCCGGAAACAGCCCGTGATCAGCTGTATTCAGTCAATGAATCATCACGGCGCATGCGCGCGCGGCGCTCCCAGATCCCAGAAGCCCTCACAAGCCGTCATGGCGCCAGCGCATGCGCGGGAGCGGGGACGCGTCACCATAGCTCCCGAGCATGCGCCGACGCCAACCAGAGACAGCCAGGAGAAGGACGGGATAGAGGCACAGCACGCGAATGCGCACCATAATAATTGGAGGTATTTGCTAACATTATTATTATTATTTTTACACCTACGACATATTGGGATAGGATCTTAAAGATGGGAATGCCCCTTTAAGAATTGAAGAATTTGTATTTTGTGTTTTGAAAAGTGGTATGGTTGCGTACAAGCATAATTAAAGGAGGGTGGAGTGTAAGAGGGTGTAAGGCTTTGCTCCACCACCCTGCAAGACACTGGTTTATGTGTAGATTTGTTATGGTATTCAAACAGTATTGAGAAGTGAACTAATACTGGTATTGTACTATGATGTGATGTATAATATGTTTCACTATAAAATGTGCATTGAGAGTATTTGATCAATATCTGTGTTATATGGCCATCTAGTGGCCGGGGTTGAATGATTGCTCCCAGGTTCTTTAGTAGATTAATGAAAGGTGTAGGTTTATTGACAAAGCTGTGAAGGGGGTGCTTATTAAATAAAAAGTAGGCCTCTGCAATTTTGAGTTCAGAGTTGTAGGAAAAAATAAAATAAGGAGACTACAAATGTGGGCGAGTAGTGGCCAAGGAAAATAATTTGGACCGACCCGATGGGTAACCCCAGGTTCCTGGACATGTGGGATACACCAAAAGGAAAACAGTTAGTCCAGCTGAACCAGGCCAGAATTCTTAGGAAAATTCCCCCAGGTTACAACTATTTTCTTCTTTTAGAGTTTTGAGGTCTTTTTTTTACAGATGTGTCACGTGTGACAGACAGTCATGTGGTTTCTAGCCATCAAAGGATACAGCGTCTGGCTGCGCAGAATGCTCCTTGACTTTCCACTGTTCCTACTGTCTGTATTCATTGATATAGGCAGCTTTCCTGCTGGATTCATCTCTCTCCCTTTTGGACCCAGCAAGAGCTCGACTTCCACCCAGCTGGTGATTGTCAGTATTCCCTTAGTGTTTAAATATCCCTTCCTTCCCTTTGACTGTGTTGGTGATATTTTCAGTTTCTTTAAGCCGAGGCTGCAAGCAGGTATTTTGCACTCCTCTGTGGTGTTGTTGCTGAAAGCTCTGCTAAACTTCTACCTGCTTCATCTAATGATAAGTAGTTCATGATTTTCCCCTGTATATCCCCCTTGTGTCTTCTATAGTTGTTTAGTGGGGTTGATGAAGAGCTCATGCCATCCATCCCCTATTTTGGGCCCAGCAATAGGGATACCTATGGTCAGGTATCCGGCTCAGCGCATAGGTGTGGAACTAATGTAGGGTGGTGAGGGACCCCATGGACCAGCAGTAGCTTCGGTCAGGGGTCACCATCTTCTCTCTACCTAGACACAGTGTTCCCCTTCCCTTCTCTTTCGCTTGGTACTTCCCCGTACCTTGCGTTACACCCTTTTAACTGAGGTTTTGGTGAACGGGCCTTTGACACATTAGTGAACAAGCCCTGTTCCACAGCTGTCCCATTAGTTCTTTCAGAGCAAAAATCCCTGGAGGTTGGATGAGACTGAATTCTTGCCAGACTATTTGACTTTGCTAAAAGTAACCATGATGTTAGATAAGAAAATGTGTAAAGCAAAAGTAACTGTAAAAGACTGGCGCCAGAGGAGCAGTCTGCTATTAAATTGCATGTAAATGTGAATTATATAGCCTCTAGAACATTTAAGAAGGATGCCCGCAATATACAGTTAGGTCCAGAAATATTTGGACAGTGACACAATTTTCGCGAGTTGGGCTCTGCATGCCACCACATTGGATTTGAAATGAAACCTCTACAACAGAATTCAAGTGCAGATTGTAACGTTTAATTTGAAGGTTTGAACAAAAATATCTGATAGAAATTGTAGGAATTGTACACATTTCTTTACAAACACTCCACATTTTAGGAGGTCAAAAGTAATTGGACAAATAAACCAAACCCAAAAAAAAAATTTATTTTCAATATTTTGTTGCGAATCCTTTGGAGGCAATCACTGCCTTAAGTCTGGAACCCATGGACATCACCAAACGCTGGGTTTCCTCCTTCTTAATGCTTTGCCAGGCCTTTACAGCCGCAGCCTTCAGGTCTTGCTTGTTTGTGGTTCTTTCCTTCTTATGTCTGGATTTGAGCAAGTGAAATGCATGCTCAATTGGGTTAAGATCTGGTGATTGACTTGGCCATTGCAGAATGTTCCACTTTTTTGCACTCATGAACTCCTGGGTAGCTTTGGCTATATGCTTGGGGTCATTGTCCATCTGTACTATGAAGCGCCGTCCGATCAACTTTGCGGCATTTGGCTGAATCTGGGCTGAAAGTATATCCCGGTACACTTCAGAATTCATCCGGCTACTTTTGTCTGCTGTTATGTCATCAATAAACACAAGTGACCCAGTGCCATTGAAAGCCATGCATGCCCATGCCATCACGTTGCCTCCACCATGTTTTACAGAGGATGTGGTGTGCCTTGGATCATGTGCCATTCCCTTTCTTCTCCAAACTTTTTTCTTCCCATCATTCTGGCACAGGTTGATCTTTGTCTCATCTGTCCATAGAATACTTTTCCAGAATTGAGCTGGCTTCATGAGGTGTTTTTCAGCAAATTTAACTCTGGCCTGTCTATTTTTGGAATTGATGAATGGTTTGCATCTAGATGTGAACCCTTTGTATTTACTTTCATGGAGTCTTCTCTTTACTGTTGACTTAGAGACAGATACACCTACTTCACTGAGAGTGTTCTGGACTTCAGTTGATGTTGTGAACGGGTTCTTCTTCACCAAAGAAAGTATGCGGCGATCATCCACCACTGTTGTCATCCGTGGACGCCCAGGCCTTTTTGAGTTCCAAGCTCACCAGTCAATTCCTTTTTTCTCAGAATGTACCCGACTGTTGATTTTGCTACTCCAAGCATGTCTGCTATCTCTCTGATGGATTTTTTCGTTTTTTTCAGCCTCAGGATGTTCTGCTTCACCTCAATTGAGAGTTCCTTAGACCGCATGTTGTCTGGTCACAGCAACAGCTTCCAAATGCAAAACCACACACCTATAATCAACCCCAGACCTTTTAACTACTTCATTGATTACAGGTTAACGAGGGAGACGCCTTCAGTGTTAACTGCAGCCCTTAGAGTCCCTTGTCCAATTACTTTTGGTCCCTTGAAAAAGAGGAGGCTATGCATTACAGAGCATTATGATTCCTAAACCCTTTCTCCGATTTGGATGTGAAAACTCTCATATTGCAGCTGGGAGTGTGCACTTTCAGCCCATATTATATATATAATTGTATTTCTGAACATGTTTTTGTAAACAGCTAAAATAACAAAACTTGTGTCACTGTCCAAATATTTCTGGACCTAACTGTATGTCACTTAGTCACTATTTTGTGATGTTGCCAGTAAAGAACTATTGTAAGTAAATATAAGCTTTGTGTCCGGTGTCATCCCTTATAACTATGTTAATCCTCTTTGAACTGTGAAGGTGGCTGAGGCACGGATTAAAGATAGAGAGCTGCCCAAAGGCAGGAGCGCCACGAGTACAACCTCATGCCACTCCTGCAATATTCTCTTTACTGCACCAATGCACCAGGTGCCAGGCATGGCCACCACTGCTCGTGAAAGGCCAAGGATATGACTCATGTCCGTTGACCTGAGTTCACTGTGCGTTAGGTATCACAGTTGTGGCTCTTGGGCTGTATGCCCAAGATGAAGTTATTTTGCTGCATATTTTTGCTGCTACAAAAACACAGCATCTTATAGCTTCAAATAGTGTGAGAGTTATAGAAATCTCATGCCCTCTGTTCCTTTTTTAGGCCTCTTTCACACGTTCGTGAAAATCAGGCATGTTTTTCACGGACGTGTCAAAAGATGCGTATTGCCCTGCGTGAGCCGTGTTTATGGCACACGTGTGTTCTCCATGTGTTATCCGTGAAAACACATGTAGAACGGGAAGTTTCTGCTCACCTGTCCCTGGCATCGCTGTCCGTGGTGCTGATCTTCGGTCTCCGGTCCTGCCGACTCCCCGCTGTTGCAGCTTCCGGCCACATTGAAGTGAATATGCAATGAGCATAATGAGCGGCAGTCAGAAGCAACTGACAGCAGCGGCAGAGACAGGAGAGCTGAAGAAGGTGAGTAAAGTTTTTTTTTTTCTCAGACACGTGTGTTTTCTCCGGCGCATGTCACATGGAACACCTCTGTGTGGTCCGTTTGCGTTCCATGTGACACCCGTGATGCCGGAGAAAAACGGACATGTTGACGTATGGAGCACACGGACACACGTATGCTCCACATGTACACACGGCCCATGGCAGAACACACACGTGAGCGCACACCTATTGATTTTAATGGGTCTACGTGTGCCCGTGTCTCCGGTACGTGAGGAAAAGGACCAAACACGTACCGGAGACACGGACGTGTGAAAGAGGCCTTACACAGTGTAAATTGACATGTGGTGCCTGTTTCAAATCCACATGTCAGTTTCTCCTGCAGATACACTGTGTTTTATGTGCAGATTTTCCCTATAGAATTGTTTTAGAACCAAGAAAATCCACAGGTGAATAATGCATGTGTGTTTTTAGTTTGTTTCAGCTGCAGAAATGTATCAAAATTGCATTTAATCCTTACATAAGTATATCAATAAAGTTTTCCAAAACCAAATACTGGGAAGTATAAAAAATAAAGCAACTTTATGTGAAACATGACATACCAACAATAGACAAAAATGTATTGTCCAAAATGTAATAAAAACACATGGAAAAAAACACTCCAAAATACAAGTAACCTAATTTGCATAATAAGTGTAGAAATTCTGCAGAAAATCTGCAACATTAAAAACTTATCCAAAACTGAATAGTTTTAGAAACTGTCCTGGTTTCTTACTGTTCCTCCTTATAGGTAATGTGAGATTGTGACCAAAAGATATCCATATTTACTATTACATATTATTACATTGTGCATTATTCATCCATTATAGAGGTTTATTTACCAAGTCTATCTCATGCACGTCTCAAGTTGTATAGCGCCATAGCACCCATGGAAGTCATACTGTACTACTGTGCGTCTCCAATTATTTTCTGTCACATTCATAAGTAGTCCAATAATAAATATACATCAAGCCCCATGGGATATTGCATAATACAGGTATTTTACCTTAAAAGCAGTGTATTATGAAGAGACATCAAATGGAGGCAAAGAATAGGCTCCAAGTACCATTATCGGGAGCAGTAGGGACTGTGTACCAATATATAGCATATGTGTAAATATACTCCAAAGGCACTGTGTGGTAGCAAATGGAGTGTCAATGGTTCCAAAGTACAAAATGTATTCGGTCACATAGGTTCCTTCAATGCAAAAGGTTAAATGAGCAGCAAACTGGTAAACCATCTCAGTAATATTCTCTAGCTGTTTAACAAATGCAAAAGGATTTTACTCAAAGTGGTATACAAATCTTTGAAATCTGTGATGGTTGACAAACTCATAAAGACGTCACCTTCTAAATCTCTTCTGGGTCCAATAAGCCAGCACAAATGTCAGGAAATTAAATATAAATGGATTTTCCTTTCCTGAAGATGCCTAAGGAAATTATTTATGTCATTACACTATTCATCAGCCAAGGAAATCAGCCTATAGTCGTACTCCAAGTGCCATGCTAATATTACCCTCATGGTATTCTCAATGACATAGAAATATAATTCCATGCAATTTTAGACCATGTATTAGACCTGAACCTGGCGGAAATAGGCAGTTAATTATTAATGCTTAGGTTATTATTTCGAGACCTTGGCTTTTCATAATTTACCTATATACCATGCATAAATAGCATTACATTTAGCTTTTGGATAAGAGAGGGGAGGTGTAGAACAGTAAATTAAATCCAATGTTAGAAGAGTCAATGTCAGGAATATTATATCTGAAATATTAAAAAACATTATTTTTTGTAGTTTTTTTTAACCCTTTGCCGAAGTTCAAATTTAACAGTACAGTGGAACCTCGATTTACGAGTAACTTGGTGTGCGAGTATTTCGCTATACGAGCAAAGCTTGCTGTAAATTTGTAACTCCGTTTACGAGCAAGCTTTGCTGTACGAGCAAATACTCACCGCACACACTTCCGATTCCATACTTTAACTGCCCCTTGATCCGCTCATGCAGTCTGCACAAACACATACAAACACACACGCATACACACATATTATGCTAAGCTTACCTTCCGTTCTCCTGCCGGTCTCCTTGTTTTTGTAGTCCGCAGGTGCAGTATGTGTATCCGGTAACCATCGCGACCGATGCCGGAACTTCTGCTGTTAGCTGCTTCTCAAAGGCAGCGCGTTGACTAATCAGAGGCAAGAGGCTCAAGCCTTTGATGTCAGCGCCCTGGCAGGAGAAGCTCCGGCATCGGTCGTGATGATTACCCGATACACATCCTGTGCCTGCAGACTACAAGAACCAGGAGGCCGGTGAGGGAACGGAAGGTAAGGTGAGCGAAATATGTGTTTGCGCATGTGTGTTTGTGTGTGTTTGTGCATGTGTGGAATGGCACAATAGGGGACCAGGATTGGACATTGAACAAGTTGTGGAACGAATTGTCTGAACTTGCATTATTTCCAATGGGAAATTTTGCTTTGCTAGACGAATAACTTGGTTTACAAGCACACTCCTAGAACGGGTTGTTCTCGTAAACCAAGGTTCTACTTTATCTTGTATACCAATATTCTACTATGTTTTCATTATCAAAAATATATAAATATATGAAAATCTAATCTACACGTCATGGATACCTGTGAGTATAAGCTTCCAGGGATTTAACTGCTTTATGGAGTATTGGGACAATAACAAAGTCCCCTTTTTGTATTGCTCAAAGATTTCTATTAATAAAAATCAGACGCATATCAACATATCTAACTACAGTAATAAAGTAGGTCCATAGCAAAACTAATAACTAAGGAGTGTCCTTAAGACAGTCTATCAACAAGAACATTCTTTATTCATTAGATTCATATGACGTTAATTTGGATATTTTATTTCTTATAGCCGTGCTATATATATATATCTTTACAGAATTCAATTCAACAAGATATTATTTTGGGGGCTTGATAATAGCGCAATAATGGAAAATACTGACACACCACTCGAGGTGTATATAAAGGAAAATGACACCATGTCATGATTTTTACAAGGCTGAAAGGTTCTTATTTTCTCCCCATTGCAAACCCGTTTAATGAGCTTTGGGTGAAATTCTTATTCTCTTGTATTAACTCAAAAAAGAGGAACCATGCATAGGTTCTCGTGGGTCAAGAGAAGTGTTTTAGGACCAAAAAGAGCTAGGTTCGCTATCTGCAGAGACCCCATGACAGCCACATAGCCTTCTACTTTGATATGTATCTGGAAATAGAACATATACAGTCCAAATAGTTGAGGCAAAAAATAATGGTAAATATATGTCAATATTGCGCTGAGATATACGAATATAGAAAATCAAAGAAGACCCAGTACAAAAAAGGATATAAATCCTACACAAAAAAGTGTACACTGTGAGCCATATATGAAAAAAAATATCTTTATTTACCAATTGCAAAACTGCAAATAATGAAATCTGTTTAAAACATGGGGTACCACAAGATGGCACCAACAGAAGAGGGGCAAGTAAGCAACCAAGGTGTAAATGCAATAACGTATACACTAATACAGACACATTTAATTAATCCAATAGTAAATCAAAGGATATGTAGTATAATCCAACTGTAATATTTGTAAAGTGTCTAATGCAAAATCAAGCAAAAAAAGGGAACCTGGTACAGAGATGTATATAATACAATATTCATGGCATGTAGCAATACAAATAAAAAAATGAAATCCTATAATATCACATAAATATCAAAGTCCAAAGTTTGGATAAAATATGCAGCTCATAAATTGCTGGTCCCTAATATAAATTAGGTCATGTGACCCAATAAATAAAGAAGTGTCAATGCTCTACCAGATCATGAACAAACAGCCAAGCAATGGTATGAATAATAATGTGGTGACAATTAAAATATAACTTTTAATAATAATTCGTTAAAAAAGTTACCACACAACACGTAAGGTTGTAAAACCAACCTAAAATCAATAAGAGAGCAAGTATAGTGTATAGCTCTCACTATCACAACACGGACAATTTGACAGTAAGGGATTCCCCTACCGTACATAAAGATAAACAGGGTGGCAAGAAAAGAGTAATTGCCACACTATGTGTACGCCAATATTGACAGTCGCATACCCAACAGTGTAAAATCACCAGATTCACTGGTTAATAACCACTGTGGCACAAAGATAAATACTGTTCCAATATGGGAGGGGGCAAAAACAGCCTCACAATACTCCCCAGATGGCAACAATCTGATCTTAAACGTTGTATGACCTCCCAACGCGTTTCTTAATTGACTTAATCATCAGGGGATTCTGGTCAACAAACCAAGAGCTGCAAAGAAACAATGTGGTCAGAGAAAATATAGCAGAAATTGTAATAGAGAAGCGTGCACCACAAGTCTCAGCATGTAATCAAAAACAGAGTCCTACCTTCAGTCTAGTGCGGACTTCTAACATGGTGTGTCCGGGCATGGCATAGCGCGCTTTGCTTTGAAATTGCCGGCCTTAAATGTCATTTGAGCAGATCACCGCCCATAGTGACGTCGTACAACCATGCAGTACCACCCCCAGTAGTAATTTGGAAACCGCCCCACAAGATTATTGGAGTGGCACCATGTGACAAGAGCAGAGGAGGGGTCAAATCAGCATTACCCTCCGGCCATTGTCACCTGATTGCCAAAACAGAATAACAGGAGTTGCCCGTCTAATTATAGAAACAATAGAGCAGGCTAATATATGAGATGCTCGCAAAAGCATTGCACAGTCAGGAAATCAGTGTATTCAGTCGCCGCCCATACTCGTGTCACTGGCCAAATGTTACCGCCCCCAACCCTGAACCGGGTACCGCCCTTGAAGGTTATTGGAGCAGCCCTGTGTGATGCGAAAGGGGGAGGGGTTAAGACAGGAGAACCCTCCGCCCATCGTCACATGGTTCACTAGCCACACAGCAGCTTCACACAGTAAGGGGTTGTCAGTACAGCAGACCAAAGCAGTGGGAGTGGATCATATATGTCACGCCTATCACTTCATCACACTGCTGGCCCAAGTGACCATCCCCTAAATGATTGCTAGGTAACGTCAATAAACAAACTGCCCAGTGTTCCATGACTCACAAAACAGTAAGAAGAGGGCCAATATCAGCATATCATAATACTCCAAGAGGTGCGAAGGGGCGGGGGGTGGGGCCAACAATGTTGACAGGCACATAGATATTAAAGGGCATATATGAAATATATATGAAATAAACTAGCAGAGGGCCCATATAAAGCCACCAGGATGTAATAGCAGCAGCCCTATGGAAAGGAGCCCTCTTAGCTGGGTGAGTGGTAGGAATATCAAAACATTTAAAGGGTGTATCAAAGAAAACAGATTAGCCCAACGAGTAATATTGTCCCAAAAGATATCTAAATAAAGGACAAATAAAGGATAAAGGACAAGGATAAATGCCTAGCAATCATTTAGGGGATGGTCACTTGGGCCAGCAGTGTGATGCAGTGATAGGCGTGCCGTATATGATCCACTCCCACTGCTTTGGTCTGCTGTACTGACAACCCCTTAGGCGGGCTTTGCTCGCTGCGACATCGGTAACAATGTGTTACCGATGCTGCAGCGATAGTCCCGCCCCCGTCGCACGTGCAATATCTAGTGAAAGCTGCCGTAGCGATTATTATCGCTATGGCAGCTTTACACGCACATACCTGCCGTGCGACGTCCCTCTGGCTGGCGACCCACCTCCTTCCTAAGGGGGCGGGTCGTGCGGCGTCACAGCGACGTCACACGGCAGGCGGCCAATTGAAGTGGAGGGGCGGAGATGAGCAGGATGTAAACATCCTGCCCACCTCCGTCCTTCTCATTGCAGCCGGCGGCAGGTAAGGTGAGGTTCCTCGCTCCAGCGGCTTCATACACAGCGATGTGTGCTGCCGCAGGAGCGAGGAACAACATCGCACCTGTCGCTGCACCGGCATTATGGAAATGTCGGAGGCTGCAGCGATAATACGATAACGACGCTTTTGTGCTCGTTCATCGTATCAAAAAGGTTTTACATGTTGCGATATCGACTGCGACACCAGATGTGCGTCACTTTCGATTTGACCCCATCGACATCGCACGTGCAATGTCGCAACGTGCAAAGCCGCCCTTACTGTGTGAAGCTGCTGTGTGGCTAGTGAACCATGTGACGATGGACGGAGGGTTCTCCCGTCTTAACCCCTCCCCCTTTCGCATCACACGAAGCTGCTCCAATAACCTTCAAGGGCGGTACCCGGTTCAGGGTTGGGGGCGGTAACATTTGGCCAGTGACACGAGTATGGGCGGTGACTGATTACACTGATTTCCTGACTGTGCAATGCTTTTGTGAGCATCTCATATAATAGCCTGCTCTATTGTTTCTATAATTAGACGGGCAACTCCTGTTATTCTGTTTTGGCAATTAGGTGACAATGGCCGGAGGGTAATGCTGATTTGACCCCTCCTCTGCTCTTGTCACATGGTGCCACTCCAATAATCTTGCGGGGCGGTTTCCAAATTACTACTCGGGGTGGTACTACATGGTTGTACGACGTCACTATGGGCGGTGATCTGCTCACATGACATTTAAGGGCGGCAATTTCAAAGCAAAGCGCGCTATGCCATGCCCGGACACACCATGTTAGAAGTCCGCACTAGACTGAAGGTAGGACTCTGTTTTTGATTACATGCTGAGACTTGTGGTGCACGCTTCTCTATTACAATTTCTGCTATATTTTCTCTGACCACATTGTTTCTTTGCAGCTCTTGGTTTGTTGACCAGAATCCCCTGATGATTAAGTCAATTAAGAAACGCGTTGGGAGGTCATACAACGTTTAAGGTCAGATTGTTGCCATCTGGAGAGTATTGTGAGGCTGTTTTTGCCCCCTCCCGTATTGGAACAGTATTTATCTTTGTGCCACAGTGGTTATTAACCAGTGAATCTGGTGATTTTACACTGTTGGGTATGCGACTGTCAATATTGGCGTACACATAGTGTGGCAATTACTCTTTTCTTGCCACCCTGTTTATCTTTATGTACGGTAGGGGAATCCCTTACTGTCAAATTGTCTGTGTTGTGATAGTGAGAGCTATACACTATACTTGCTCTCTTATTGATTTTAGGTTGGTTTTACAACCTTACGTGTTGTGTGGTAACTTTTTTAACGAATTATTATTAAAAGTTATATTTTAATTGTCACCACATTATTATTCATACCATTGCTTGGCTGTTTGTTCATGTGACCCAATAAGGAACAGTGTCCACATGTTACATGTATAACTACATATGACAAGCTAAGAAATAGTGCCTGAATAACACATCTTCATAATAAAAGTGAAGTACATACCGTATTTTTCCAAAAATAAGCCCTTTTCGAAAATTAAGCCCTAGCAGGAATTTTCAGCATTTACGGTGTAAGGCTTAAATATAAGCCCAGAAAATGAGTCCTAGTTGTGGTTCAAAAATGAAGTGTCCATGCAGCTAAATAAGAATATTGCAGGACACTTCATTATAGAAAACAGAAACCCCCAAGAGAGAGAAGAAAGAAGACAGAAGACCCTGCAATCATACTCACCAGATGCCGAACTGGAGGACCTACAGTGGAACGCAAACCACACACATCAGATCGTACACACATATACACAAACATCAGACCGCACACACAATCACATATCAGATGGCACACACTCACCACATTTGGAGTTACCAATTGCTTCTGGGCTGCAGGGGACTTGGAGCACAGTGCGATGGAATGCATAGAGGAACTTCGGTGGAATGCATTGATGCATTCTACCACTGACTACTCCATGCATTCCACTGCAGGTCCTTACGTTCCAGTACATTGCATCCCATCCTTCCCTGCAGCCGCAAGCAATCGGAGTCATCGAATGTGGTGAGTGAGTGTGTGTTTGTGCGCACGCTATCTGATGTGTGATTGTGTGTGTGACCTGATGTGTGTGTGTATGAGTTTGAGTGTGTGGGCGATCTCCTGTATGTGAGTGTGTCAGCCAGAAGCAAGGGAGGACCACGTAGAGCATACCTGCTGGGAGGACCCGCCAAAGATCGCAGGAACACCTGGGAGCCACGCAGATGTCTGTGGTCTGGTAAGTATGATTTTCCTGGGAATGGGGGTCTGCTTTTTTGGGGGGGTAAATTTACCCCCAACCGTGTTTTCCCAAGAATAAACCCTACCAGAAAATAAGCCCCAGCACGTTTTTCGGGTCAAAAAAGTATAAGACAGTGTCTTATTTTTGAAAAAGCATGGTATATTGTGTAAAGAGCTTACCTGCTACAATGCATGGTGCCTACACCCTGACATGCGTTTCAGCATTCAACCTTCCTCTGGGGTTCATTTAAAAATTTACAATTATTTGCAATTATTTCAAATATTATGGTTACATTATACTACATATGCCTTGGTGATTTGCTATTGGATTAGTTAAATGTATCTGTATTAGTGTGTAAGTTATTGTATTTATACCTTGGTTGCTTTCCTCCTCCTCTTCTGTTGGTGGCATGTTGGGGTTCCCCATTTTAAACAGATTGTAATGTTTGCAGTTTTGCAATTGATAAATATTGTTTTTTTCAAATATGTGGTTCAAAGTGTATAATTTTCTCGTGTAGGATATATTTGATATGTATCTACAGATAGAAAATTTTATGTATCACTAATTCTGTGTGCCATCATGACAAGATTTAATCAACACAATTTAAACAATTTAACTCTATCCTTTATCATGATTCACTGAATGTAATGAAATTATTATGAAGGAATGCACTGCTAAATGATGAGCCAATATTGTCATCTGTTCACTTCAATTTTTTGAGTTAATACTGTGTAGTCAAGTAAGGTCAACAAAACCCCAATATATTATGTGCCACTAGGTAATTATTTATGTAGTCCATGGTGAGGACCTGTTTTTCGGGCTATGTTCATCACTTGGAGGCTCTTCATGTGCTGTTTATAATGTGTGTTTTAGATCTCTAATAAAATACTTTTGATACTTTTGTAAAAAATATTTCATTGCGTAATGACTCATTTTTACTGCATGTATCTATCCTTTATCTGTAGAATTAAGTGAGGTAATATCAAGAGATGGGTGAATTTATATGAGTAAAATACAGCAGATATGGATGTTTTTGTAGTTTACTCTGCACCAATTCAGACAAATGACTTCCAGTAGCCGCTTCTGCTTTGCTTAACAGTACTGGGGCCAGAAAAGATTTAAAAAAAATACTCACCTGGCCTGCCCCCTATCCATATCTCCTCGCCCATTTCAAACTGCATCTCCAACCTGGCATTCACTCTAGGTCTGGGCTTTCAGCCATGAACAGTAGTTCACTACACATCATCCAGGGTCTACTCACAGGTGAAAGTCCCAGCCTACAATGAACACACATGAAGGACAAAACAGTGGGCAGGGAGCAGCGGTGGCATAGAGAAAGGTGAGGAGTGAAGTGAGTATGCTTTTGTTCTTTTTAGCCTTTTGCTGACCTTACCTACCACCCTCACTGCTCCCAATCTGTTGTTCTGTCTTCCACTGTGCCAAATCTCCAGCCCTGCACATCCTTACTTCTGGCTACAAACAGGCCTCGGTGTTTACTTTACTCCAGAGCCTGCTTATGGTTGGTAGTCCCAGCCTAGATTGAGCACAGATTGACAGTGATGCGGTATGACAGAGGCATAGCAGATGGGAAAGCTGAAAGGGAGCAACAGAGGTCGCCTCAGAGGTGAGCAGTAAGTTATGGTTTTTTAAACCTTTTGTCTCTCTTTTTTCCTTTTACAACTTATATTTATTTTGTTCTTGGGTTTGCAAATCGAATTTCCTAAAACTATTTGCACAATTTGGTGAATTAGAATTTTGTCAGATCCGCTCATCTCTATTACTTTGTTATGTTCTGAATGTAGTCACATCAAGTTTAAATGACTTATTTTCACAATAATCAATAAATTCACCAATGCAGGCCACACCTGCAGCTGCTGCCACTCTTTGGTCCCAGGTAGGTCTATGACACTCAATGCAGACTATACAGGAAATCTTACCCACACATCGAGAGAGCACCACAATCCTAGGCTATGTGCGCACTTTGAGTTCAATTTCATAGCGTGTAAGTCACTGCCTGTGCATTTCAGAACGCAGCCAAAAAAGCTGCATTGTGAGACGCATTCGGCAGAACGCAACGTGTGCACATTCCTGGAGAATTCATGCATTCTAGATGCTTTCACTGCCATAGACAGAGTGGGAAAAGCATCCAGAACGCACATTTTTCACAGTGCGGTCCCACTCATCTCTGCTGCATCCCCATAGACTTGCAGCAGAACCGAGTGGGACCGCACTGTCAAAAAGAGCATTGCTGGCTGCGAGACAGTACTGTGTGATTAGAATGAACTCGGATGAACTTCACCCAACTTCATTGTGATCGCGCGGCTCTGTGCATGTGCCGCGGCTTGACTTGCGGTCACACGTGAAGGACTCACCTGTGATTGCAAATCCCCTGAGTGACTGCAGTGAGCCGCGCAATCAGCTGTGCTTTCACTCAGGTTATTCGTGGCCACAGCTGCAGTCCTCCACCTGATAGCGGTGGCTGCGAGTAACCTCAGAGACATCACAGCTGATCGCGCGACTCACTTCAGTTGCTTCATGGAGCTCACTGGAGCGACGGTGTTCTACTGCCGCTCCTCTCAGCTCCCGATGTAGCAGAGCTGAAAGCGTCGTGGGATCTTGCGTGGATTACGTTGGACCTGGAGGTGTTTTGGAGGTGTTTTGAGGGGTTAATAAAGTGGTGAAAGAGAGTGTTTTTTGTCTTTCATTCCAAATAAAGGATTTTTTGGATGTGTGTGTTTATTTTCTTTAACTTACAGGTTAATCATGGAAGATATCTCGGGGAGACGCCTGCCATGATTAACCTAGGACTTAGTGGTAGCTATGGGCTGCTGCCATTAACTCGTTATTACCCCGATTGCCACCACACCAGGGCAATTCGGGATGAGCTGGGTAAAGTCCCGGGAGTGTCGCATCTAATGGATGTGGCAATTCCGGGCGGCTGCTGGCTGATATTGTTAGGCTGGGGGGCTCAACAAAATAATATAACCCTTTAAAATCTTTAAAAATCAATCTTTAATATCAATATACGCTAAAAATTCCAAAAACCCAGTGCAAATGACACAATAGGAGATGAAAAAGAAAAAGAAAAGGGAGGAGGGTAAGATTTTCACCCTAATATAGATATATCTCCCTCCTGTCCTCTACCTACCGCAGGGGTCGGCACCCTAAATGATACGATTGTGGCGCCCTCACTCGGCTGTGGCTGTCCCTGTGGAAGCCCTAATATGCCCTCACAAAAGTCATAAATCAAAAGACATATAGACAGGGTAGGCTTAATGTAGTGGACAGGGTACGAAAAGCACATATATCCCACTGTCAGTCAAGATATCAAATAATAAATGTGTGTACAAAGGTCCGGTTGCCCTCCTATGTCACCTCAATCAAGAGGCATACTCAAAAAGATTCACTACAATCATTAGCAGAACTTGCACCTGTTGTATAAAGTGCAGAGTGCATATGACTCACAGAGTGAGGTATTGGTGCAGCAAAATGTGCACAGAACCCACTTCGCATTTCATACAAATAGAATGCGGTACGCGTTAACAAAAAGAGTGTCAATGCCTGTCATGCCATAGATGCTGGGTAATCATTTGATAAGAACACCTCTTATCCAGAGGTCACAGGTGCATCTCAATATTGGTAAGAAATCTTCTTGTACAGAGGTCACAGGTGCGTCTCAATAATACCTCCAAATCACCTAAAAAAATAATAGAATGAAAAAAGCGAGGAGGGTAAAGTTCTCACCCTAAAATGATGAACCTCCCTCCTGTCCTCTACCTACTGCGGAGGTTGGCACCCTACAATGGTACGGATATGGCGCCCCCACTCTGCGACGGCTGTCCCTGAAAAGGCCCTATTCAGCCCTTACAGAAAGTCATAAAAATCAAGGACAAATAAGCAAGATATACTTAAAAAAAGAGAACAGGATAAATAGACACACATATAAACCTCTATCCAGCCAGATATCAGATACTAGATATATGTGAAGGGGTCCGCAGTAATACTGTGATATCCAGGACCTCAATTGTAACTCCAAACAACAAAGGGGTCAGACCCAAAACTGGTACCCCATTAATATACTCACCTCTGGTTGCTCTCTTATATACTCTCAATTGCGAGACGCAAAAACCAGAACCACAATGATGATCGGCAAAGTGCAACGTGCATATGACTCATATGGTAAAGTGCTAATGCAATAACATACATAGAAAGTGCATATGTTAACAAGGTGTAAAGTGCAATAAGGTTCTGAGCAGCCAATCAATGTATAATGAGGTAGTCAAATAAACACTTATCGAGCGGAGGTCACATGTGCGTCTCGGTGATGCCTCTAAATTGCCTCAACGCGTTTCTCCATCAGCGGATCATCAGGAGGCTTGATAGATAGTCTGCCAGGCGTCAGCAAGATAGTGTGATGTCATGATAGAAAGGGGGGATTACGAATGCCAACGCACCAGGGCAAATCAGTAAGAGCCGGGTAGAGTCCCAGAACTGTCGCATCTAATGGATGCGGCAATTCTGGATGGCTGCTGGCTGATATTGTTAGGCTGGGGGGCTCCCCATAACGTGGAGCTCCCCATCCTGAGAATACCAGCTCTCAGCCGTGTGGCTTTACCCTGGCTGGTATCCAAATAGTGGGACCACACGTAGTTTTTTTTAAATTATTTTTTTTTCTTACTGCTCGATATAGACACACACACACCGGCAGCTGTGATTGGTTGCAGTGAGACAGCTGTCACTCAGCATGGGGGCGTGTCTGACTGCAACCAAACATAGGCGCCAGTGGGTGGGGGAAGCAGGGAATACGAAATTGATTAATGAGCGGCCGGCATTTTCAAAAGAGAAGAAGCCGCCATAGTGTGAACGCAGTGCAGCGCCACGCCGGTGATCGTGGATCGGTGAGTATGAGAGAGAGGGTGGGAGGGAGCGACCGACATGGACAGAGAGAGATAATGACATATGCCGGTGTCACACGGTACGATATATCGGGTGATATGTCATCGGGGTCATGTCGTTAGTGACCCACATCCGGCATCGTCAGAGATATCGTACTGTGTGACACCTCCGAATGGCTGTGAACGAGCAAAAATACTCACCTTATCGTTGCTTGTTGACACGTTGTTCATTTTCAAAATGTCGGTCCTCCTTCTGTGCACCAGTTGTTCATCGTTCCCGTGACAGCACACGTCACTCCGTGTGACGCCTCGGGAACGACGAACACAGCTTACCTGCATCCCGCCGGCAATGCGGAAAGAAGGAGGTGGGCAGGATGTTACGTCCCGCTCATCTCCGCTCCTCTGCTTCTATTGCCCAGCTGCCGTGTGACGTCGCTGTGCCGCCGGATGTCCCTCCCCCTTCAGAAAGTGGATGTTTGCCGCCACAGCAACGTCGCCCGGAAGGTAAGTAAGTGTGACGGGGGTTAACAACTTTGTGCACCACGTGGAAACTAATTTTTCCGTGACGCACAAACGACAGGGGTGGGTACGATCACTCGTGCGATAGATCGTCCCGTGTGATGCCGGCATTAGAAAGAGAGAGAGACCGACAGACCGACCGACAGAGAGAGAAAGACGAAGGACCTGCCTTTGTTATGTTAAAAAAAAACATGCTGATCGCAACAATAATGCAATGAAAACGCACTGCTTAACATTTTGGCAGCGATTTTCTACAACTCATTGATTTCAATGGGTGTAGAACGCAGCCAAAATGGCAAAAACAATTGACATGTTGCTTCTTCAAACGCAGAGATTTTTGACAATCAAAACGCTGCGTTTCAAAAAGCATAGTGCGCACAGATTTTGCATAGACTTTGCTGAAGAATCAGAAGGCATGCATTTTGTCAATGACAAAGTGCAGTTGTAAACGCAGCCAAAATGCAGAAAAAAACGCAAAGTGCGCACATAGCCTAAACGTGAAAATATAGAGTGGCTGTAAAACATTTTAAGACCATAACAGGCTTGATTTTTGTGACTACAAGTTTGGAATGTGATTTAGGGTAGATCCAAATTAGTTCACCCGACACGGCACATATTATTCCAAAGCCTTACACTATCCAACTGTGATTAAGAAGGGAAAAAGTAAAATAAAGCTCCATACTGCTACCAGTATAGATTTTAGAAACTTTAAAAGTAAGGACTGGCAGATAATTAGCTACAGTAAACAAAAAATGTTGTGCACCAGTGTGGGCACAACTGAAAGAAGTTTTTTTTTCTGGGCTTTTTAATTTCTAATTTTTTTTTTTTCAATTAGTTGAGTATGTATGAATTGTTTTTATGGGTGGGTTTGATGATTATATTTTTTTCCTTTTAGGGCCCCTGGAAAATTCATCTTGGCATCCACGTTATTCATAAAATGGATTTTTGTATTTTCTGATTCTTTGATTGTAGTTTCACTGTTTGTATACACTGTGTGCAGGATTATTAGGCAAATATAAAAAAGCAAAAAAGAAGAATAAATATCATTACTTAAAGCAAAGATGGAACTGCAGCTGTATATTGCCCAGGCCAAAAGACTACTACTCCAGCAGGATACAGCTAAATCCCCACTAAATGGAAGCATCACAGGTGCAGGAGGAAAAAATCACACACACACACTTCCTAAGGCCTGAAACACACATCCGTGAAACACGTGCGTGTTTGGTCCGTTTCCGTATATACCGGAGACACGGCCAAACGTGCACCAATGTTATTTAATGTTTGAGGACACGTGCTTTTTTCATTAAGGTCCGTGGGTCCATGTGCGTGCTACGTTTGTGTCTACATTTTGCACGGAAGCATGTCCGTTTTCAGCACGCAACACGCAGCACAGACCCAATGAAAGTCAATGGGTCTGTGCGCACGTCCGAGTGACACGAACGAATCTCTGTTTGCTCCCTGTACGTTTTATGCTTTGTTCATGTGATGTCGGTCTTTTTTCTTTTTCTGTTTCGTTCTCTCCCTCAGTCCGTCGGTCGGTCGGTTGGTCTCTATGTCTGTCGGTCGGTCTCTCTGTCTTATCTGTCCCCCTCGCTGTCTGTCGGTCAGTTCCCCCCCTCTCTCATACTTACCGTTCCCCGATCTCCGGCGCGGCGCTGCACGGCTGTTCTCTAAACTCCGGCGGCTTTTCCTCTTTTGAAAAAGCCGGCCGCTCATTAATCAATCTCGTATTCCCTGGTTTACCCACCCACCGGCAAATATGATTGGTTGCAGTGAGACACGCCCACACGCTGAGTGACAGCTGTCTAACTGCAACCAATCACAGCCGCCGGTGGGCTTGTCACTATGGAGCAGAGAAATAAATAAATAAATAATTAAAAAAATGGCGTGCGGTCCCCCCCTATTTTAATACCAGCCAGATAAAGCCATACGGCTGCAGGCTGGTATTCTCAGGATGGGGAGCCCCACGTTATGGGGAGCCCCCCAGCCTAACAATATCAGCCAGCAGATGCCCAGAATTGCCGCATACATTATATGCGACAGTTCTGGGACTGTACCCGGCTCTTCCCGATTTGCCCTGGTGAATTGGCAATTGGGGTAATAAGGAGTTAATGGCAGCCCATAGTTGTCACTAAATCCTAGATTAATCATGGCAGGCGTCTCCCCGAGATACCTTCCATGATTAATCCGTAAGTTACAGTTAAAAAACAGACACACCCGAAAAATCCTTTATTAGAAATAAAAAACACTAACAAATTCCCTCATTACCAATTTATTAACCCCAACAAAGCCCTCCATGTCTGGCGTAATCCAGGATGGTCCAGCGTCGCATCCAACTCTGCTGCATGAAGGTGACAGGAGCAGCAGAATACACTGCCGCTCCTGTCAGCTCCACGCAACAAATGAGGTGAGAAGCGCGATCAGCTGCTGTCAGTCACGTAACTCACGGCCACCGCTGGATCCAGCGGTGGCCGCGGGTAACCTCACTAACAGCTCAGCTGATCGCGCTACTCACCTCATTTGCTGCGTGGAGCTGACAGGAGCGGCGGTGTATTCTGCTGCTCCTGTCACCTTCATGCAGCAGAGCTGGATGCGACGCTGGAGGTCCGTGGATTACGCCGGACATGGAGGGCTTTGTTGGGGTTAATAAATTGGTAATGAGGGAATTTGTTTGTGTTTTTTATTTCTAATAAAGGATTTTTCGGGTGTGTCTGTTTTTTAACTGTAACTTACAGATTAATCATGGAAGGTATCTCGGGGAGACGCCTGACATGATTAATCTAGGATTTAGTGGCAGCTATGGGCTGCCATTAACTCCTTATTACCCTGATTGCCAATGCACCAGGGCAAATCGGGAAGAGTCGGGTACAGTCCCAGAACTGTCGCATATAATGTATGCAGCGATTCTGGGCGTCTGCTGGCTGATATTGTTAGGCTGGGGGGCTCCCCATAACGTGGGGCTCCCCATCCTGAGAATACCAGCCTTCAGCCGTATGGCTTTATCTGGCTGGTATTAAAATTGGGGGGGACCGCACGCCATTTTTATAAATTATTTATTTATTTATTTTACTGCACAGTATAGACACGCCCACCGGCTGCTGTGATTGGGTGCAGTGAGACAGCTGTCACTCAGCGAGGGGGGCGTGTCTGTCTGCAACCAATCATAGGCGCCGGTGGGCGGGGAAAGCAGGGAATACGAGATTGATTAATGAGCGGCCGGCATATTCAAAGTAATTGTTGCCGTGTATTCTCTGCACAGCTGTTCCTCGCCGCGCTGGTGATTGGGGAGCGGTAAGTATGACAGAGGGCTGCTCACTTCAGTCACTCGGGGGATTAGTGGTCACTTGTGAATCCTTCACAGGTGACCGCTAATCAGTACGCGGCACACAGACAGAGCCGCGGCATGACAATGAAGTCGGATGAAGTTCACCCGAGTTCATTCTCATCGCGCAACTCTGTCTGCTGTCAGCCGACATGTATCAACGACATTGTGCAACACACAAATGGACATTCCACACGGACATTCCACGTACACATACACGGGCATTTTACATACAAACACGGACATTTTACATGTACACACGGCTCGCACACGCCATCACACGGATGCCATACGTACCGGAGAAACGCCCCAAAAAAATGGAACACGGACCCGAAAAACGGACCGTGTCACACAGACGTTTTTATGCGGAAGTGTGTTTTAGGCCTTAGCCACAGCAGGCAAAAGGATAATATTGCCCTAAATAAGACAAATAATGCCAGAACCAATATATAAAGAGACATATTCCACAGGGAAGCTGGAAAAATCACGTCCTTCCCAACCGTAGGTAGAAAGGGCTGGAAGCGACGCTGGACCATCCTGGATTACGCCGGACATGGAGGGCTTTTTCGGGCTTATAAAATTGGTGAACAAGGCAATTTGTTAGTGTTTTTTGTTCTAATAAAGGATTGTTCTGGTGTGTGTGTTTATTTACTGTAATTAATTATTATTATTATTATTATTATTATTATTTATTTATAGAGCACCATTAATTCCATGGTGCTGTACATGAGAAGGGGGTTACATACAAAATACGTATACAAGTTACAGTAGACAGACTAGTACAGAGGGAAGAGGGCCCTACCCTTGCGGGCTTACATTCTATAGGATTATGGGGAGGAGACAATAGGTGGGGTGTAGGTCAGGCGGCGGCTCCGCACGGTGGTCGGGCGGCAGCTCCGCACGGTGGTCGGGCGGCAGCTCCGCACGGTGGTCGTTAATTAATCATGGAAGGTATCTCGGGGAGACGCCTGACATGATTAATCTAGGACTTATTGGCAGCTATGGGCTGCCAAAAACTCCTTATTACCCCAAATGCCAATGCACCAGGGCAAATCGGGAAGAGCCGGGTACAGTCCCAGAACTGTCGCATATAATGTATGCTGCAATTCTGGGTGGCTGCTGACTGATATTGTTAGGCTGGGGGGCTCCCCATAACGTGGGGCTCCCCATCCTGAGAATACCAGCCTGCAGCCGTATGGCTTTATCTGGCTGGTATTAAAATAGGGGGGGACCGCACGCTGTTTTTTTTAATTAATTATTTATTTATTTTACTGCACAGTATAGACACGCCCACCGGCTGCTGTGATTGGGTGCAGTGACACAGCTGTCACTCAGCGTGGTGGGCGTGTATGACTGCAACCAATCATAGGCGCCTGTGGGCGGGTAAAGCAGGGAATACGAGATTGATTAATGAGCGGCCGGCTTTTTCAAATTAGTAAAAGCCGCCGGAGTTTTTATAACAGCTGTGCAGAGCCGCGCCGGAGATCGGGGAACGGTAAGTATGAGAGAGGGCTGCTCAATTCAGTCACTCAGGGGATTAGCGGTCACCGGTGAGTCCTTCACGGGTGACCGCTAATCAGTACGTGGCACACAGACAAAGCCGCGGCATGACAATGAAGTCGGGTGAAGTTCACCCGAGTTCATTCTCATCGCGCAACTCTGTCTGCTGTCAGCCGACATGTATCAACGACATTGTGCATCACACACACACACGGAACATTTCACACGGGCAACACACACACATGTCAGTTATTTCACTCACGCACACACGGACATTCCACACGCACATACGGCTAGTATACGGGATACACACGCAGGCCACACATACCATAAAAACGGACCTAAAATACGGAAAACGGACCCGAAAAATGGCCCGTTTTACACGGACGTGGTTTTAACGGATGTGTGTTTCAGGCCTAACATGGAGGAGGCGATTGCTGGATGGTATTTATTCCTCTTTTCTGCTTTTTTATATTTTTTTGTACAGGATACAGCCACACTTCCAAACATGGAGGAGGCGATTGCTGGATGGTAAAAGTGCACACTGATGGCTTGCATAGAGCACTGTTCACACTAGCAAACGCAGAGTCACAAACCCACAGCCTTTTAGACGCCCATACTATTGGATCAGGCAGGCTGCCAAGCCGTACCCCAAATGCGCATCATACAGGGACAGGAACTCTAATATGCAAGGCCTAACAGAAAGGCCTGGCGGTATCCTGTACAAAAAAATATGAGGTTTCTTAGCGTTATGGCCATAAGACGGAAGCCTACAACCCTCGTCACGGGAACCTCGTGCTTGTAGGTCCCTACACTATATATAATTTAAAAAAGCAAAAAAGAGGAATAAATACCATCCAGCAATCGCCTCCTCCATGTTTGGAAGTGTGTGTGATTTGCTCCTCCTGCACCTGTGATGCCTCCACTTAGTGGGGGTTTAGCTGTATCCTGCTGGAGTAGTAGTCTTTTGGCCTGGGCAATATACAGCTTCAGTTCCATCTTTGCTGTAAGTAATGATATTTATTCCTCTTTTTTGCTTTTTTATATTATATATAGTGTAGGGACCTACAAGTATGAGGTTCCCGTAACGAGGGTTGTAGGCTTCCGTCTTATGGGCATAATGCTAACAAAAAACTTCATTTTTTTTTTTTGTACAGGATAAAGCCAGGCCCCTTTTTATTAGGCCTTTCTATTAGAGTTCCTGTCCCTATGTAGTGCACAGTTGTGGTACGGCTTGGCAGCCCGCCTGATCTAATAGTATGGGCGTTGCCTAATGGCTGCGGGTTTGTGACTGTACGTCTGCTAGTGTGAACAGTGCTCCATGCAAGCCATCAGTGTGCAGTTTTACCATCCAGTAATCTCCTCCTCCATGTTTGGAAGTGTGTGTGATTTGCCCCTCCTGCACATGTGATGCCTCCACTTAGTGGGGGTTTAGCTGTATCCTGCTGGAGTAGTAGTCTTTTGGACTGGGCAATATACAGCTTCAGAATTATAGGCAAATGAGTATTTTGGTCACATGATACTTTTTATACATGTTGTCCTACTCCAAGCTGTATAGGCTTGAGAGCCAACTACCAATTAAGTAAATCAGGTGATGTGCATCTCTGTAATGAGTAGGGGTGTGGTGTAATGACATCAATAACCTATATAAGGTGTGCTTAATTATTAGGCAACTTCCTTTCCTTTGGCAAAATGGGTCAGAAGAGAGATTTGACGAGCTCTGAAAAGTCCTAAATTGTCAGATTCAGTCTTGAAATTGCCAAACTGTTGAAGCGTGATCACCGAACAATCAAGCGCTTCATGGAAAATAGCCAACAGGGTTGCAAGAAGCGTGTTGAGCAAAAAGGGCGCAAAATAACTGCCCATGAATTGAGGAAAATCAAGCGTGAAGCTGCCAAGATGCCATTTGCCACCAGTTTGGCCATATTTCAGAGCTGCAACGTTACTGGAGTATCAAAAAGCACAAGGTGTGCCATACTCAGGGACATGGTCAAGGTAAGGAAGGCTGAAAAACGACCACCTTTGAACAAGAAACATAAGATAAAACATCAAGACTGGGCCTAGAAATATTTAAAAACTGATTTTTGAAAGGTTTTATGGACTCATGAAATGAGAGTGACTCTTGATGGGCCAGAGGCTGGATCAGTAAAGGGCAGAGAGCTCCACTCCGACTCAGACGCCAGCAAGGTGGAGGTGGGGTACTGGTATGGGCTGGCATCATCAAAGATGAACTTGTGGGACCTTTTCAGGTTGAGGATGGAGTGAAGCTCAACTCCCAGACCTACTGCTAGTTTCTGGAAGACAACTTCTTCAAGCAGTGGTACAGGAAGAAGTCAGTATCGTTAAAAAAAAACATGATTTCCATGTAGGACAATGCTCAATCACATGTATCCAACTACTCCACAGCATGGCTGGCCAGTAAAGGTCTAAAAGATGAAAAAAAAATGACATGGTCCCCTTGTTCACCTGATCTGAACAACATAGAGAACCTGTGGTCCCTCATAAAATGTAAGATCTACAGGGAGTGAAAACAGTACACCTCTCGGAACAGTGTCTGGGAGGCTGTGGTGGCTGCTGCACGCAATGTTGATCGGAAACAGATCGAGTAACTGACAGAATCTATGGATGGTAGGCTGTTGAGTGTCATCATAAAGAAAGGTGGCTATATTGGTCACTAATTTTTTGGGGTTTTGTTTTTGCATGTCAGAAATGTTTATTTCTAAATTTTGTGCAATTATATTGGTTTATCTGGTGAAAATAAACAAGTGAGATGGGAATATATTTGGTTTTTATTAAGCTGCCTAATAATTCTGCACAGTAATAGTTACCTGCACAAACAGATATCCTTCTTAGATAGCCAAATCTAAAAAAAAACCCACTTCAACTTACAAAAATTCTAAGCTTTGATATTTATGAGTCTTTTGGGTTGATTGAGAACATAGTTGTTGCTCAATAATAAAAAAAATCCTCTAAAATACAACTTGCTTAAGGGCTGCTTCTCACTTGCGAGTTTCTCGCAGTAGAGCAATGCGAGAAAAACTCGCATTGGCATCGGACACATGGTAGTCAATGATTCAGCTCGCATTTGCGATTTTTTTCTCAGTCCAAATCGGACTGAGAAAAAAATCGCAGCATGCTGCTTTTTTGCGAGTTTCTACTGCGAGTCTCTCCAATGCAAGTCTATGGGAGCGTGTAAATAATCGGATGTCACGGGACGGCACTCACACCATCCTAGTGACATCCGATTTTCTAAATACATTTCTCGCATGTTTCCTAAAACACTGGAAACGAGTGATGTCTCACAATGTCTGTCAATCACTATTCTCTGTCAGTCGGTCGCTCCCCATCCTGAGAATACCAGCCTTCAGCCGTATGGCTTTATCTGGCTGGTATTAAAATTGGGGGGACCGCACGCCGTTTTTTTTAATTATTTAATTATTTATTTCACTGCACAGTATAGACCCGCCCACCGGCTGCTGTGATTGGGTGCAGTGAGACACCTGTCACTCAGCGTGGGGGCGTGTCTCACTGCAACCAATCATAGGCGCATGTGGGCGGGGAAATCAGGGAATACGAGATTGTTTAATGAGCGGCCGGCTTTTTCAAAATAGTAAAAGCCGCCGCAGCAGTGTGAACGCCGTGCAGCGCCGCACCGGAGATCGGGGATCGGTGAGTATGAGAGAGGGCTGCTAACTTCAGTCACTCAGGGGATTAGCGGTCACCGGTGAGCCCTTCACAGGTGACCGCTAATCAGGACGCGGCACAGACAGAGCCGCAGCATGACAATGAAGTCGGGTGAAGTTCACCCGACTTCATTCTGATCGTGCGGCTCTGTCTGTGTCTGCTGTCAGCGGCCATGTAGCTGAGCTGAATGGCAGATGGCATAGTAAAAAATACGCATTACACACGCATTACACACGCTAGTAAAATCATTAATTTATTCAGAAAAAGCATCGCACTTGCGTTGCACTCGGACCTAACGTGAACTAAAATCAGCCGAGTTTTTTTTCAGCCCAGTCGGACCGATTTTACTCGCATAGATGTGTTTCCAGCCTTATAATTCTGCACGCGGTGTAATTGTTAAATTAATTGGTTGAATTGGGATCAATAATTATGTCTATGCGTGAGATATATTATTATTAGGGATTTTATCTATGGGGATCACCTGTCACTTATGCTTTTATGTATATATGTGTAGATATAGGTACATTTATTGGCTTTTTTCTATATTTGATATATATTTTCTTATTATTTATAATATACATGCACATAGTTCTATTTATTTATTTATTTATAGAGACATATGTTTGGTAGGTTTCAACATATGGTTAAAGTTGTGGTAGTTTATTTATCCTATTTTTAGCAATTAAGCACCCACGGATTGGATTATTATCTATGAGAATGATTGTAATACCATATATTAATCATATGAATTTATTTTTCAGATTTGCTCTTGATGTCCTTTTTCCTTACTCTATTCACTGTTCACTTTCTGTACACGTGTGGTTCACAGTGGTTTTCATTAGTAAGTGGATTTTTAATTTTATTCTAATATTATATTGTCACGCTCCCCGGCTTCCGTGCCACGCTCCCCGACTTCCGTGCCACACTCTCCGACTCCCTTGCCACGCTTCCCGGCTCCCGTGCCATGCTCCCTGGCTCCCGTGCCATGCTCCCCGGCTCCCGTGCCACGGTTCTTGGTCCTCCGCTCCACAGCCTCCTTGCTCCCTCTCCCTTACCTGCGTCCCCCAGGCGTCCTGATCCCCGCTCCCGGCACCCTTCTGCGACGCTGAGCCTTCTGCCGGGCACTCCTGCCTCCTGTGCACCGCTTCCTGCTCTGGCTTCTGGCACCCGGGCCTCGCGCATGTGCGTTAGGGCACGCGCGCGGTCATTGACCCTCTCTTAAAGGGCCAGAGACCACTAACAGGATATTGACTACACAGGTACAGGGTATAAAGGGGTTTCTTTTCCAAGTGGGCGGGGCCTGTTCTTCATGTTTAGTAAGCTAGGAGTCAGGTCCCCCTGTGCCTTGTCCCGTATTGACTTTGTCTGTCTCGTAGAGCCGCTCCTGCCTTGCCAACCGGTCCTGACCACGACGGTTCCAGAACTCCGGTCGGTGACTGTCCGCAACCTCTTCAGTTCCTCCAGTCTCCGATCCCTGGATCCGTGTGGTGACCGACTCCCTCGCTCAGCTGGTTCCGGATTCTGCCTGACATCATCCCGACCTCCGAACCTGAGCCTCGCCACCCGGACTACCTTCAGAGACTCTGTGGTCCCAGGGACTTCTTCATTCCGCTTCTCTGAACGGACTGTCCTGCTACCCGTAGTGCTTCGGCTGCCGTGCATCAAGGCCCTCTGGCGGGGTGACCGGCCCGCTTGCCTTATTAGGGAGGTTCGGTGTACGGTTCAGTGCTTCCACCACCAGAACCTAACAGTAAGAACAGGCCATGGATCCCGCCAAAGCACTGACGTCCCAGCTGGCCGGATTGCAGCAGGAACTCTGACGACAACGCGAAACCCAATCCCGCATGCTAGCCTTTATGACCTCAGTGGACACCCGCCTGAATACGCTGCAAGCGACAGCCACGTCCCTGGCATCACAGTCCACGTCCACAGCTCCCGTGGCAGCTTCCTCGGATACCTCTAAATTCCGCTTGGCCTCTCCGCCCCGGTATGCCAGAGATCCTAAGACCTGCAGAGGATTCTTGAATCAGTGCTCCCTCCACTTTAAGCTGCTTCCGCATCTTTTTGCCTCCGACCAAGCCAAGGTGGCGTTTGTGATGTCCCATCTAGAGGGTGAGGCACTGGCCTGGATAAACCCCTTGTGGGAGAAGAAGGACCCTGTGACCACTAACATCCAGGAATTCCTGCAGGCTTTTTGAAACACCTTTGACGAACCCGGACGTGCCGCCGCGTCCGCCTCATCACTCCTCAGGCTACGCCAGGGGACCTTGACGGTGGGCCAATATGCCATCCGCTTCCGTACCTTGGCCTCAGAATTAGGGTGGAACAATGAGGCCCTAACTGCCGCCTTCTGGGAAGGACTCTCCGGTCGTATTAAGGATGAACTGGCCGGCCGCGATGTCCCTTCCACCCTGGATGGCCTGATCGCTCTAGCCTCCCACGTGGACCTCCGCTTTCAGGAACGATCCAAAGAGGTGTCCCGCGAGAGACGTCCGATACGGCACTCCTCTCCTCCGCTGAAGCCCACTGTTCCTAGCATCTGGCATCTCTGCCCACGAGCCCATGCAGATTGACCGTCTCAGGTAGTCCGAGCAACGCCGAGCAGAACGGCTCACCAAGGGCCTCTGCTTCCACTGCGGAGAGGGCACACACCTGCTACATTCCTGTCCAGAGAGGCCGGGAAACTCCAAAACCTAGGGTTGGTAGGAAAGGCCACCCTAGGTACTGGGACTCTCTCAGACCCGGTTACATGGACTGTTCAGGTGACTACGGGAGAGACGCGGTTCACGGCAAAAGCGTACCTCGATCCCGGGGCAGCAGGCAATTTCATCCAGCAGACTACGGTGGACAAGTACCAAGTGCCTGTCATTACACTAGACAAACCCCTCGTGATTGCCTCTGTAGATGGGAGACCCCTCTCTGACACCATCTCGTGGATCACCAAGGCTGTAGAACTACGTATCGGTGCCCTGCACACCGAGAAAATCACTCTCTATGTCCTCCCGTGCATGTCTCATCAGATCCTGCTGGGACTCCCCTGGTTACGGACACACGAACCGTCGGTCAGCTGGCGTGCTGGAGAAATTACCCGATGGGGATCCTCTTGCCACGAGAACTGCCTGAAGTCCATACAGCCCATCCGACGACCTCAGGTCCCGGAGTCCCTACCAGGACTGCCTTCTGCCTATTGGTCCTTCGCGGACGTTTTTGATAAAAAAGAGTCAGAGGTACTGCTGCCACATCGTCCCTATGACTGTGCCATCGACCTACTGCCGGGAATCACACCTCCTCGAGGACAGATATATCCCTTGTCCCCTGCTGAAATAAGAGCCATGTCTGCCTACATCACTGAGAACCTGGCAAGGGGATTCATTCGGAGATACTCATCTCCTGCTGGAGCAGGCTTCTTCTTCGTTAAGAAGAAAGAGGGCGACCTGCGCCCCTGCATTGACTACCAGGGATTGAACCAAATCACCGTAAAAAATAAATACCCCCTGCCACTCATCCCCGAATTGTTTGATCGGCTCAGAGGAGCCTGTGTGTTCACTAAGTTGGATCTTCGTGATGCCTACAACCGGGTTGACATCCGCTCTGGGGATGAATGGAAGATCGCATTCAACACTCGTGATGGGCACTACGAGTATTGTGTGATGCCCTTCGGCCTGTGTAACGCACCGGCAGTCTTCCAAGAACTAGTGAACGACGTGTTCCGGGATCTTCTCTACATCTGTGTGGTTGTATATCTGGACAACATCCTGGTCTTCTCCCCGGACCTGCAGACCCACAGAGAAAACGTGCAACTGGTACTACAAAGGCTTAGAGAGAATCGCCTGTATGCCAAGTACGAGAAGTGCGTTTTCGAACAGTCATCTCTTCCCTTCCTGGGTTACGTAATCTCCGACACCAGCCTGCAGATGGACCCTGAGAAGGTCTCTTCCATCCTCAACTGGCCCCCTCCTTCCGGACTCAACGTTTCCTTGGCTTTGCGAACTATTACCGTCAGTTCATCCCTTACTTCTCTGCTCTGACGGCGCCTCTCTCTGCCTTGACCAAGAAGGGGGCTAACCCAAAGGACTGGTCACCTGCGGCCGACGCCGCGTTCGGCTCCCTGAAGCAGGCGTTTGCTTCCTCTCCTGTGCTTCATCGTCCAGAGTTAAACCGACAGTTCACCTTGGAGGTGGATGCCTCCTCCTCAGGGGCCGGGGCCGTGCTCATGCAGAAGTCCTCCACCGGGAAGATGGTCACTTGCGGATTCTTCTCCAAGAGCTTCTTGGCGCCTGAACACAACTACACCATCGGTGATCGAGAGATACTAACAGTCAAGCTGGCTCTGGAGGAATGGCGCTACCTCCTGGAGGGAGCAGTGTACCCCGTCATCATTTACACTGACCACAAGAACCTGGAATACATGCGGTCTGCTCAATAACTGAACCCACGACAAGCTCGGTGGTCCTTGTTCTTTGCCAGGTTCGATTTCCAACTCCATTTTTGGCCCGCGGATAAGAACGTGCGGGCAGATGCCTTGTCCAGGTCTTTCGTGCCCATGGAGCAGGAGAAGTAGACATCCCAGCTCATCATCTGCCCCAGTAAAGTCATTCCGGTGGCTCCTGTCACTCTGGCTCAGATACCCCCTGGGAAGACCTATGTCTCTGAAACCGACAGACAGAAAGTCTTGCACTGGGGTCATGCCTCGAAAATAGCCGGCCATGCCGGTCAAAAGAGGACATGGAGTATGATTGTCCGGCACTATTAGTGGCCATCCCTTCGCACGGACGTCGCGTCTTTTGTCTCAGCCTGCTCATCCTGTGCCCGGAACAAGACGCTCAAACACTTGCCATATGGTCATCTTCTGCCGCTGCCAATTCCCTCCATTCCGTGGCAACACATTGCAATGGACTTTATTACAGACTTGCCCTCGTCCTCCGGACACACGGTCATATGGGTCGTGGTGGACCGTTTCTCCAAGCTGGCTCATTTCGTTCCCATGGTAGAACTGCCCTCTGCCCAGGAGCTCGCTGACGCCTATATACAGCACATCTTCAGGTTGCATGGCTTTCCCGCACACATTGTGTCCGACAGAGGAACTCAGTTTACCTCGCGCTTCTGGAGGGCTCTCTGCAAACATCTGGGAGTGTCTCTGGACTTTTCTTCGACCTACCATCCTCAGTCGAATGGGCAAGTGGAACGAGTCAATCAGATCCTGACCTCCTTCCTGCGCCACTACGTCAACATCCATCACGACGATTGGTCCACGCTCCTTCCTTGAGCTGAATTCTCCCATAACCATCACGTCAGCGAGTCCATCTCCAGCTCTCCCTTCCATGTCGTTTACGGACTTCAGCCTTCCGTCCCATTACCGGTATCCTCTTCCTCGGATGTCCCTGCTGCTTATACCTTAGTCCGTGATTTCTCAACTATTTGGAACTCTGTCAAGACTTCCCTTGGACGCGCTTCCCTGCGGATGAAGAGACACGCGGACAAGAGGCATCTGGATCCTCCGTGTTTCTCTTCAGGTGATCTGGTCTGGCTTGCTTCCAAATATGTCCGATTGAAGCTACCGTCGTACAAGCTGGCCCTTGATACATCGGGCCGTTTAAAGTCATCGGCAAGATCAATGAGGTCTCCTACAAGCTGCAGCTCCCGGCCACGATGCGGATACCCAACTCCTTCCACGTCTCCCTGCTCAAGCCGGTTGTCCTTGGTCCCTTCTCCAATGCTGCCAGTTCTGCTCCTCCTCCTATTGCTGACGATGACATCTATGCGGTAAGGGATATCGTGGCCATGAAGACTGTGCAGGGTCGGCAGTTCTTCCTGGTGGACTGGGCAGGGTATGGTCCCGAGAATAGGTCCTGGGAACCCCGGGAGAATGTGGGTACCCCCCTGATACGTGCCTTCCTGTCCCGGTTGCGGGGAGGGGGGTGTGGGGGAGGGGGTACTGTCACGCTCCCCGGCTCCCGTGCCACGCTCTCCGGCTTAGGTGCCATGCTCCCCGGCTCCCATGCCACGCTCCCCGGCTCCCGTGCCACGGTTCCTGGTCCTCCGCTCCACAGCCTCCTTGCTCCCTCTCCCTCACCTGCATCCTCCAGGCGTCCTGATCCTTGCTCCCGGCACCCTTCTGCGACGCTGAGCCTTCTGCCAGGCACTCCTGCCTCCTGTGCACCGCTTCCTGCTCTCGCTTCTGGCCCCCGGGCCTCGCGCATGCGCGTTAGGGAGCGTGCGCGGTCATTGACCCTCTCTTAAAGGGCCAGCGTCCACTGACAGGATATTGACTACACAGGTACAGGGTATAAAGGGGTTTCTTTTCCAAGTGGGCGGGGCCTGTTCTTCATGTTTAGTAAGCTAGGAGTCAGGTCCCCCTGTGCCTTGTCCCGTATTGACTTTATCTGTCTCGTAGAGCCTCTCCTGCCTCGCCAACTGGTCCTGACCACGACGGTTCCAGAACTCCGGTCGGTGACTGTCCACCACCTCTTCAGTTCCTCCAGTCTCCGATCCCTGGATCCGTGTGATGACCGACTCCCTCGCTCAGCTGGTTCTGGATTCTGCCTGACATCATCCTTGCCTCCGAACCTGAGCCTCGCCACCCGGACTACCTTCAGAGACTCTGTGGTCCCAGGGACTTCTTCATTCCGCTTCTCTGAATGGACTGTCCTGCTACCCGTAGTGTTTCGGCTGCCGTGCATCAAGGCCCTCTGGCGGGGTGACCGGCCCGGTTGCCTTATTAGGGAGGTCCGGTGTACAGTTCAGTGCTTCCACCACCAGAACCTAACATATATATGCATATTTATATTTATTGTGGGGGCACACATTAATTGGTTGTTATTTTTCCTGCATTATTTCTGTCATCCGACTGAAATACTTCGGACGTATGCCGGCGATACCTTCACCTAATCACTAATATTTTAATATATTTATTATCACATAATCAATTTTTATATATATATATATATATATATATAGTACAGACCAAACGTTTGGACAGAACTTCTCATTCAAAGAGTTTTCTTTATTTTTATGACTCTAAAAATTGTAGATTCCCATTGAAGGAATCAAAACTATAAATTAAAACATGTGGAATGAAATACTTAACAAAAAAGTGTGAAACAACTGAAAATATGTCTTATATTCTAGGTTCTTCAAAGTAGCCACCTTTTGCTTTGATTACTGCTTTGCACACTCTTGGCATTCTCTTGATGAGCTTCAAGAGGTAGTCACCGGAAATGGTCTTCCAACAGTCTTGAAGGAGTTCCCAGAGATGCTTAGCACTTGTTGGCCCTTTTGCCTTCACTCTGCGGTCCAGCTCACCCCAAACCATCTCGATTGGGTTCAGGTCTGGTAACTGTGCAGGCCAGGTCATCTGGCGTAGCACCCCATCACTCTCCTTCTTAGTCAAATAGCCCTTACAAAGCCTGGAGGTGTGTTTGGGGTCATTATCCTGTTGAAAAATAAATGATGGTCCAACTAAACGCAAACCGGATGGAATAGCACGCCGCTGCAAGATGCTGTGGTAGCCATGCTGGTTCAGTATGCCTTTAATTTTGAATAATTCCCCAACAGTGTCACCAGCAAAGAACGCCCACACCGTCACACCTCCTCCTCTATGCTTAACGGTGGGAACCAGGCATGTAGAGTCCATCCGTTCACCTTTTCTACAAAGATACAGTGGTTGGATCCAAAGATCTCAAATTTCGACTCATCATACCAAAGCACAGATATCCACTGGTCTAATGTCCATTCCTTGTGTTCTTCAGCCCAAACAAGTCTCTTCTGCTTGTTGCCTGTCCTTAGCAGTGGTTTCCTAGCAGCTATTTTACCATGAAGTTGTTTTAGAGATGAGAAGGTGTGTCCAAACTATTGGTCTGTACTGTATGTGTATATATATATATATATATATATATATATATATTTCTATGTTTAATATTGGTAGTACGGTATATAAATCATTGGTATGACATATGTATACATGTTTATGTGTTGTGAATTGATAATGCCAGTTAGGGTGCTTGTTAATTTTTTTTTGGTTTCTTCTTTTAATATGTTGTAGCGGGGTGGGGATGACAAAGAGGCAGTGACCCAAATAGTCCGATCCAAACAGCTTTATTGCCCTCGCTGTACAGGTAAAGTCATCCGGAACACAGCCGGGTTATGCACCGTCCATACGGGTCCCCGTCACACAGGCACCCCTTGCCGTAGGAGACGGTCTTACCATGCCCCGTTCAGCTGTTCCAGGATGGTCCACAGACTTATAATTGCTCCACGCAGGCCTGGAGCTTTCCCAGGCTTCCTGCTCTGCAGCTTACAGAACAGACTCTATTACAAGTTCATAGTGGAAGTTTAACCACTTTCCCCACTCTCTGGCACCTGCCAGCAGACACCTCTACCTGAGGTTCCTTCTCGGCCCCAGGGCCCTCTGCAGACCACTGGGTCTGTGTCTCCTCCAGGAGAGGTTCGGCCCTACAGCCCTGGTCTGGCTGCACTCACCTCAGTCTCGACTCAGACTTAATATCCGAGCCCTGTGCTCAGCCTCCACACAGGTTGCTCCATCCAGAGCTCTCGGCTCTGCTCTCACTCTCTCGAACACACACTGCCAGTCTCCTAAATCAAGCTGGCCACACCCACAGGTGGAGGTCTGTGATTCTCAGCCCTGCACAGCACCCTGGGATGATTAAAGGGAACCTGACCCTTATATGTAGCAAGAAGCCTTTGTGGACTACAAGTCCCATAGCAACCTCTTCCGTTAGATATCGCAGGTACCTTCTCCACTGTGGCATATAGCGACCATTTACCACATTGGTGGTCGCTACCACACAATGTATAGACACGATGGTCCTATTTAATGATGCATATAGATATGATGATTATTTATGAATTGTGTTTTTTGATAACTTACTATTTATGGAGTCTGGGTGGTAGAAGTACGGAGAATAATGGGTTATTAATTGTGGCTGCATGCCTTGATTAAATGTTTATTTAATATGGCAGTCTCTGTTTGTTATGAATAGAGATATCTATGTATGATATGGCTCTGTTCGTATTTGATAGTATATTGACTGTGATTTCCTTTGATTTTGATAAAGATATTTCAAATTGTATTTTGTGTCATTATGTTTGTATTTCATTTTGTAAATCATGGCTATCATTTGATGAAAATTTAGAAATTATGTTTTGGATCAGTTATTTTTATTAAGAGACTTGCTCATATTCGTCTATGGAAACTAAGTTGGTCATGTGACTGACTTCCAGGAATAACGCTTCTGCATGATCATGTTTACATTCCACCATGGAAACTAGGACTATCATGTGATTAAACTCTGAAATTAACGTCATGGACTCTTTATCATGTGCATGCAAAGAAGTTTACATCTTCCCATGGAAATCGGGACGGTCATGTGATTAATCTCCGGAAGTGACGTTTCGGGTTTTCTCTGAAATACTATGTTTGTATTCACATGTTGTTATGGAGACTAGGACAATCATGTGACCAGTCCTGGATATTACATAATCAGCTATCGTTCTCCACTTCTGCACACCGGTTCTTCATTAATGGTGGATGCCATACCTTTAAAAGGGGCCTTTGGATTAACAATTGATCACTCCTCGACGAAGCATGGCAGTTACAAAATGCGCGTCAGTGTGTCTGTTTTTTTTTTTTAAATCAGATACTTTTTTATTAAAACAGAGTACATACAACAGAATAACAAATCGGCATCCAAATTAAATTTATCACATCTATTACCCCTTTAACTCCCCCTCCCGCCCCCTCCCCCCACCCCGGCAGCAACACTTCTCCCCGATACTACATCCCATATAGTACACACTTATAATACCCTTCAACTGTAGTATAGAACCATCCCGTTGTGCAGGAGGAACAACTAGTAACACACATAAAACAAAACATACACATCAGAGGTCTCAGACGGCTATCCCCGTCCCATATCAGTTTACTGGTCCATCACTCGTCCTATCCGCATTGCAGCCAAGGAGACCAGAGCTTCTCAAACATTTTAACATTCCCCCTTCTTTCATACACTCCCCGTTCCAGCTGAAGAATACACTTCACCCTTTTAATGTACTCTCCCCTGGTCGGGGGGTCTTTTTTAATCCAGGACCTGGCGATTAGCTTTCTTGCCGCATACAGCAGCCTAGCAATGACAATTTTCATAGTATTTTCCACCCCAAGCTCCTCAACATATCCCAATAGGCAGATCACTGGTTCCCTGGGGAGAACACACCCATATGTTCTTCCTATCTTGTGGATAACCTTAGTCCAAAAGGAGACCAGTCTCGGACAAGACCACATCATGTGAAAAATACCTGCGTCAGATCCCCGACACCTTGGACACTCCGAATTCCTTTTCAACCCCATTTTAAACATCAGTAAGGGAGACCTATATACCCGGTGAATCACGTATAGGTGAGATAGTCTGGCCGGTTCGCTCATGGAAAGTTTAGGGACATACGCCAGGATACTCTCCCACACCTCCTCCGTTATCGGCCCAACTTCCTCCTCCCATTTAGATTTAGTTTTAATTGGGTATTCTAACAGAAAGGTATGTAGTATATCTTTATACGTGCCAGAAATGATCCCTTTAGTGCTTCCTCCGCCCTTACACACATACTCCAGTACCAGGTCAGTCTGTATGGCCACACTTTGTTTAGCCGCTTGGGCTGCAATCGCATGTTTTAATTGTCTGTAGTGGAGCCAGCCGGACGCCGGTAACTGAAACTCACTCTGTAACTGCGGGAACGATTTCACAATTCCTCCGTCCAATATCTGATGCATGTATATTACACCCTTGCGTCTCCACTCCTCAATATTCCCCATTTTCTGAATCTCCGGGAGATTACTGTTATCCCAGATAGGTGTAAACTTGGTTAACCGGGTCACCCCTCTCACCCTTTTCAGCCTATCCCAGGTCTTATTTATAAGTGCCATTGTAGGAGATGTTCTACCCAGGAGCCCCACCGCACCATCCTCTAGTCCCATTACCAATGGACTTCTACCCACTATGTATTCCAGTACTTCTTTAATGCCCCCATCTTTCTCTCGATCAGACCAACCCCTGAGGTGTTGACATTGCGCCGCTATATAATACAATTCCGGATTTGGGATTGCTAGACCCCCCTCATCCTTCGGCCTTTGTAAAGTCTCTAATCGCACCCTAGGCTGCTTTTTACCCCACACCAGGTCCCTAAACAGCGAGTTTATCCCTTTAAATCTTTTCCTTGAAATACAAACAGGGGCATTGTGCAGTATGTATAGGAGTTTAGGCATTACTACCATCTTTAGTAAATTAACCCTTCCAACAACTGACAAATGTAGCTTGTTCCAGGCATCCACCTTGGTTCTCAATTTTTTAAGGAGCGGCCATAAGTTCACCTGTATGTATTTTTCTACTGGCAGAGATATCTGGATACCTAGATATTTAAATTCGTCCACATTCTTCAATTTGTTAGCCCCAGTATCCTCATTTGTCCAGGCTACTTCCCCATCCACCTTAAAGAGGCTCGATTTAGACCAATTAATGGTCAGTCCCGAAACTTCTCCAAATTTCTCTATTATCTGCATGGCATGATCCAATGAGGCTGATGGATCCCCCAAGAAAAGTAATAAATCGTCAGCATAAAGAGCTATTTTCTCCTCTAAATGCCCATACTTAAATCCATGGATCTCCTTTGTTTTCCTAATGGCCGCCGCCAGAGGCTCTATTGCAATAGCAAATAGGAGCGGCGATAGTGGGCAGCCCTGTCTCGTTCCCCGGTGCAACTCAAACGCTGAGGAGGTCATACCGTTAACTCTAACTTTAGCAGTAGGCCTATTATACAACAGCTGCACCCACTTTACAAACCGTGGGCCAAAACCCATATGCTGCAACACTTTCCACAGATACCCCCACTCAACACTATCGAACGCTTTCTGGGCATCTAACGAAGCGATCACCCTCCGGCCAGGGTTGTCAGGCGGCAACTGTAGATTAAGGTACAATCTCCTGATATTAGCAGCTGTCGACCTATTGGCCATGAACCCTGATTGGTCCATATGGATTAGGTTAGATATAACTCCAGTCAGCCGGTTTGACAACACCTTAGCCAGAAGCTTCACTTCCGCTGTTAATAACGAGATGGGTCTATGAGTCTTGAAGCCTCGGATTTTTATCCTCCTTAGGAATTACTACTATTATTGCTTCTCTCATAGATTCAGGCAATACACCTTCCCCCTCCGCCACCTCAAAGACTTTCAATAGTTTGGGTAATAGGATTTCTTCTAACTGTTTATAAATTTCAACTGGTAGCCCGTCTGCTCCCGGTGCCTTGTCATTGCTCATGCCATGCAGAGCGCCCTCCAGTTCATCAATAGTAATAGGTGACTCCAGTTTATCTCTATCCACCACAGACAACACAGGAAGCCCACCTCGCTCAAGAAATGAGTCCACCTCTTCCACCCTCATCTCTCCGCTAGAAGAATATAGCGTGCGATAGAAATCTTTAAAGACCTCAAGGATCGCCTCAACCTCAGTGACCTGTGTCCCCTCCACCGTGTCCATACCATGCACAAATGAACTACTCCTTTGAGCTGCAGCTATGACCGATAATAGATGACCAACTTTTTCCCCCTCCTCATAAAAATGCAATTTTTGTAATGCCTACTTCCTTACCGCCTTCTCCAAAAGCATCTTATTAACCTGTTCATGCGCCTGCCTAAGATTTTGCTTCGCGTCCGTAGTAGTACTCCGGATTGCTTCCAGCTCTGCCTTATCTAAGGCCTCCAGCCTATCTTTCTCATCCTGCCTCGTCTGTGTTTTACGTTTACAGATATCCCTGAACAGGAGCCCCCTGAGGTATGCCTTCATCGCATCCCATACCACCAGCGGACCAGTGCTACCCTCGTTGTGGATAAAGAAATCCCCAAGATCCCGTTCTATATTCCCCATATTAATATGACGGATCCATGCTGGATGAAGCTTCCACTCTCCCCTCCTTCCCCCTGTCAGGGTTCCCCGTCGTATGGACACTAGAATTGGGCTATGATCTGAAATCACTCTTGTCAGATATTGCACGTCACTTATCATTGCATCCATCAGATCACTAGCTAGAGCCATGTCAATGCGGGACAGAGTGTTATGTGAAGCCGAATAACAAGAGAAGCAGGATACCCTCCCATTCCTCACTCGCCAGGCATCCACCATTCCAAGTTCCCCAATAAGAGTGCCAAACGAAGTCATACAACTATCCTGAATACCTGGAGGTCTACTACTCCTATCCCAGTACAGGTCTATCACATTATTGAAGTCCCCCACCAGTAAAAAAGGGATTACTCCCCCCTTCTCAGAGAACTCCCTTATCTCCCTTAGTTTGGTGCACTTATATGGAGGTGGTATATATATTGCAGCTATACACATGAGTCTGCCAAATATTTTACACTTGACGGCCACACACTGTCCCTCTTTATCCACATACACTTCTATCTCTTCATATTGCACAGAGTTATGGATCAGCAGTAGAGATGAGCGAACCGGTCCCGGTTCGGCTCGAGGCGGTTCGCCGAACGGGGGGTCTGGCTCGAGTTCGGCTCGTCGAACGTTCGACGAACCGAACTCGAGCCCATAGGAAACAATGGCAGGCAATCACAAACACAGTAAAACACCTAGAAAACACCCTCAAAGGTGTCCAAAAGGTGACAAACAACTCACAACACAACACAAACACATGGGAAAGTGACAAGGACATGTACTCATGCGAAAACAAAACAGCTGGACAAGGAAAAAGAGGAGGACACACAGATATAGGCATGGCACGCCCTTCTAAAGTCATGTAAAACACCGCAAGGTGACTCCAAGCGGAGTCTCCCTTTTTTCCAAAAATTGGGCCCCACACACCCACCCCTTCAGTGGCAGCAGTTGTGCCCCAGTTGTACACTTCACAGCTAGATTTGCATCAAGCACATTCAAAAATACGCCATTCTTATCCGTCCCCAGGATGACACCGGGGTAGGTAGCAAAGTCTTTCCTGATCCCAGCTCTGTTCATCTTGGCTTCTTTTAAAAACACAGCAAGCAAGGGTTACTCCAAGCGGAGTCTCCCTTTTTTCCAAAAATTGGGCCACACAGACACCCACCCCATCAGTGGCAGCACTTGGGCCCTAGTTGCAAACAGGATGTTTTGATTTGCATCAAGCACATTCAAAAATACGCTATTCTTAACCGTCCCCAGGATGACACCGGGGTAGGTAGCAAAGTCTTTCCTGATCCCAGCTCTGTTCATCTTGGCTTCTTTTAAAAACACAGCAAGCAAGGGTTACTCCAAGCGGAGTCTCCCTTTTTTCCAAAAATTGGGCCACACAGACACCCACCCCATCAGTGGCAGCACTTGGGCCCTAGTTGCAAACAGGATGTTTTGATTTGCATCAAGCACATTCAAAAATACGCTATTCTTAGCCGTCCACAGGATGACACCGGGGTAGGTAGCAAAGTCTTTCCTGATCCCAGCTCTGTTCATCTTGGCTTCTTTTAAAAACACAGCAAGCAAGGGTTACTCCAAGCGGAGTCTCCCTTTTTTCCAAAAATTGGGCCACACAGACACCCACCCCATCAGTGGCAGCACTTGGGCCCTAGTTGCAAACAGGATGTTTTGATTTGCATCAAGCACATTCAAAAATACGCTATTCTTAGCCGTCCCCAGGATGACACTGGGGTAGGTAGCAAAGTCTTTGCTGACCCATGACTTGTTCATCTTGGCTTCTTTTAAAAACAATGTAAGCAAGGGTTACTCCAAGCGGAGTCTCCCCTTTTTTCCAAAAATTGGGCCCCACACACACCCACCCATTCAGTGGCAGCAGTTGTGCCCCAGTTGTACACTTCACAGCTAGATTTGCATCAAGCACATTCAAAAATACGCCATTCTTATCCGTCCCCAGGATGACACCGGGGTAGGTAGCAAAGTCTTTCCTGATCCCAGCTCTGTTCATCTTGGCTTCTTTTAAAAACACAGCAAGCAAGGGTTACTCCAAGCGGAGTCTCCCTTTTTTCCAAAAATTGGGCCACACAGACACCCACCCCATCAGTGGCAGCACTTGGGCCCTAGTTGCAAACAGGATGTTTTGATTTGCATCAAGCACATTCAAAAATACGCTATTCTTAGCCGTCCCCAGGATGACACTGGGGTAGGTAGCAAAGTCTTTGCTGACCCATGACTTGTTCATCTTGGCTTCTTTTAAAAACAATGTAAGCAAGGGTTACTCCAAGCGGAGTCTCCCCTTTTTTCCAAAAATTGGGCCCCACACACACCCACCCATTCAGTGGCAGCAGTTGTGCCCCAGTTGTACACTTCACAGCTAGATTTGCATCAAGCACATTCAAAAATACGCCATTCTTATCCGTCCCCAGGATGACACCGGGGTAGGTAGCAAAGTCTTTCCTGATCCCAGCTCTGTTCATCTTGGCTTCTTTTAAAAACACAGCAAGCAAGGGTTACTCCAAGCGGAGTCTCCCTTTTTTCCAAAAATTGGGCCACACAGACACCCACCCCATCAGTGGCAGCACTTGGGCCCTAGTTGCAAACAGGATGTTTTGATTTGCATCAAGCACATTCAAAAATACGCTATTCTTAGCCGTCCCCAGGATGACACTGGGGTAGGTAGCAAAGTCTTTGCTGACCCATGACTTGTTCATCTTGGCTTCTTTTAAAAACAATGTAAGCAAGGGTTACTCCAAGCGGAGTCTCCCCTTTTTTCCAAAAATTGGGCCCCACACACACCCACCCATTCAGTGGCAGCACTTGGGCCCTAGTTGCAAACAGGATGTTTTGATTTGCATCAAGCACATTCAAAAATACGCTATTCTTATCCGTCCCCAGGATGACACCGGGGTAGGTAGCAAAGTCTTTCCTGATCCCAGCTCTGTTCATCTTGGCTTCTTTTAAAAACACAGCAAGCAAGGGTTACTCCAAGCGGAGTCTCCCTTTTTTCCAAAAATTGGGCCACACAGACACCCACCACATCAGTGGCAGCACTTGGGCCCTAGTTGCAAACAGGATGTTTTGATTTGCATCAAGCACATTCCAAATCCACAAGCATTTACTCTCCCCAGGATGACACAGGGGTAGTAAATTCCTTCTGGATCCATGACTTGTTCATTTTGATGAACGTCAGTCTGTCCACATTGTCACTGGACAGACGCGTGCGCTTATCTGTCAGCACACACCCAGCAGCACTGAATACACGTTCAGAGACAACGCTGGCAGCTGGACACGACAAAATCTCCAAGGCGTAACTGGAGAGCTCTGGCCATTTTTCTATGTTTGAAGCCCAAAAGGAGCAAGGCTCCAGTTGCACAGTCATGGCATCGATGTTCATTTGGAGATACTCCTGTATCATCCTCTCCAGCCGTTGAGTATGTGTCAGACTTGTTGTCTCTGGTGGCCTTGCAAAAGAGGGTCTAAAAAAATTATGAAAAGATTCCATAAAATTGCTGTTACCGGCACCAGAAAAGGTCCTACTGGTACGGGTAGACTGTTGAAGATGACGAGACCGTCCCATGTTTGTCAAGTTACAACTGGGAGATTCACTCCCTGCACCTGCACGGTTGTTTGGTGGAAAAGCCGAGCTAAGATCTAGTAACAGCTTCTGCTGATATCCCTGCATACGTGCGTCCCTTTCTATGGCTGGAATTATGTCACAAAATTTGGACTTGTACCGGGGATCTAATAGTGTGGCAATCCAGTAGTCATCATCACTTCTAATTTTGACAATACGACTGTCATGTTGGAGGTAGTGCAACAAAAAGGCACTCATGTGTCTTGCGCAGCCATGCGGACCAAGTCCATGCTGTGTTTGTGGCATAGAGGTGCTACCCGTTCTTTCTTCCTCTGACATCTGACCCCAACCTCTTTCAACTGAAATTTGACCAAGGTCTCCCTCATCCGCTGAGTCTTCCATGTCCATGGACAGTTCGTCCTCCATTTCTTCATGTTCTCCTGCACCTTGCTCAACATTTCGCCTGCTACTATGCGCCCTTGTCGATCCCTGTCCCCCATGGTCCCATGCCTGCTGCGTTGGTGATGATGAACGTCTGGACCTTCGTGATGTTGTTGTCCCTTGCGCATATGAATCCTCCTGTAGTTCCTCCCCTTCATGTTGTCCCACCCCCTGACTCCGAATAGTGTTTAGCGTGTGCTCCAGCATGTAAATGACTGGAATCGTCATGCTGATAATGGCATTGTCAGAGCTAAACATATTCGTCGCCATGTCGAAACTGTGCAGAAGGGTGCATAGGTCCTTGATCTGAGACCACTCCATCAGGGTGATCTGCCCCACCTCTGCATCTCGTTGGCCCAGGCTATACGTCATGACGTATTGCACCAGGGCTCTGCGGTGCTGCCACAGTCGCTGTAACATGTGGAGAGTTGAATTCCAGCGTGTCGCCACATCGCATTTCAGGCGATGAACCGGCAGGCCGAAAGACTTCTGGAGCGATGCAAGTCGCTCTGCTGCGGCGCTTGAACGGCGGAAGTGAGCTGACAGTTTTCGTGCCCTGTTCAGAAGGCCATCTAGGCCGGGATAGTGTGTTAAAAATTGCTGCACGACAAGGTTCAACACGTGAGCCATACAAGGTACGTGTGTCACCTTGCCCAGGCGAAGTGCCGCACCCAGGTTTGCAGCATTGTCGCACACGGCCTTACCAGGCTGCAGTTTGAGTGGAGACAACCATTTATTAAACTCGGACCGCAAAGCTGACCACAACTCCTCAGCTGTGTGACTCTTATTACCAAGACATGTCAAGCTAAAGACCGCCTGATGCCGTTGCGCTCTGCTGCCAGCATAGTAATGAGGGGTGCGTGATTCCTTCTGCGCAGTGAGAACGCTGGTGGCCTGACCAGGCAGGCTTGGGGCGGAGGTGGAGGACCCAGATGAGGTGGAGGATGCAGAAGCAGTGGCGGAACTTGGACAGACAGAGGATTGACACACAAGTCGTGGGGACGGCAAGACTTGTGCAGCAGACCCTTCACCATCTATCACCATAGTTACCCAGTGCCCAGTCAGCGACATGTAACGTCCCTGTCCATGCTTACTGGTCCAAGTATCGGTGGTGAAATGCACCCGTTCACACACAGAGTTTCTCAAGGAAGCGGTGATGTTGTGTGCGACATGCTGGTGTAGCGCGGGCACACCTTTCTTAGAGAAGTAGTGGCGACTAGGCATCTGGTACTGGGGCACAGCGACAGACATAAGGTCTCTAAAATCCTGTGTGTCCACTAGGCGGAAAGGCAGCATTTCGGTAGCCAACAGCTTACAGAGGGATAGAGTCAACCTCTTAGCTTTGTCATGGGTCGGAGGAAGTGGCCTTTTATTTGACCACATCTGAGGGACAGAGATCTGGCTGCTGTGTGTAGACGGTGTTGAGTAGGGTGTCCCTGGAAAAATGCAGGTTTGTGAGGAAAGTGCAGGCGGAGACATGATGTTGCCTTCATCCAACGTTGGTGCTATCGATGTCTGAGAGAGCTGTACACACTCACTTGTTTCCCCTTCCAAACCAACTGACGACCTTACAAGCAAACTGCCTGTTGCGGTTACAGTGGTGGAAGTTTTGCGTGGAAAAACAGGTGTGGCAGCTGTCCCCACAGTCCTAGAAGATGAAGAGCGCGCGGATGCAGTGGAAGGGGCGGGCGGTGGATGGTTCGCTCCACTAGGCCGCATTGCAGCACGGTGAGCTTCCCACCGGGACTTATGATATTTAGTCATGTGACGATTCATGGAAGAAGTTGTCAAACTGCTGAGGTTTTGACCTCTACTAACAGAATCATGACAAATGTTACATATCACATGAGTTGGGCGATCTTTTTCGATGTGAAAAAAGGACCAGGCTAGGCAAGGCTTAGAGGCCATGCGACCTGTTGATCCACCACGAATAATGCTCATAGGCAGAGTGGTGGCTGAGGATGCAGTTGTAGACGTGCTACCAGTTCTCCGACTCTGTCCAGGAAGGCGCAAGGTAACTTCGTCGTCGGTTGCATCCTCCTCCACCGCCTCTGTTGACCTCCTCGAGTGCCTGACTGGGGGTTGACAGTAGGTGGGATCTAGAACGTCATCATCAATTGTTGTGTTTGCACTCCCCTCCCCCTCAGACCGAGCCTCTTCTTGCCCTGAACGAATATTTAAGTTGTCATCCCAATCGGGTATCTGCGTCTCATCTTCATCAGTATGTTCCTCATTGTCTATAACCACAGGTGTTACAGTTTGTGACAAAGGGTCAACATTATGCTCAGAAACTTGGTCCTCACGGCCTGAATCTGAGTCACAAAGGTTCTGGGCATCACTGCAGACCATTTCCTGTTCTGTACTCACTGTAGCTTGGGAGCAGACCTCTGATTCCCAGGCTATAGTGTGACTGAACAGCTCTGCAGACTCAGCCATCTCAGTTCCACCATACTGTGCAGGGCTGATGGAGACTTCAGAGCTGGGAGAAAGCAAGTTTGATTGGGATGACAACTCAGAGGACTGGTGTTTTTTGGATGCGGTACTTGAAGTGGCAGAGAGGGCACTTGTTGGACCACTTGAGATCCATTCAAGCATTTTCCTTTTTTGCCCATCATCTACCTTTGTTCCTGTTGTTCGTGTCCGTAACAAAGGGAGCACATCGGATTGTCCACGGTAAGTAGTAGACATCTTACTTTTGCTGGTAGATGGTCTATCTTCAGCAGATGATAATGGAGCTTTGCCACCTTCCCCACGGACAAAACCTTTTTTGCCTTTTACACCACGCCTCTTCCCCTTTCCACCAGCATCTGTCATTTTGCCACTCATGTTGATTGCGACAAGATTGTGGACTGAAAATGTGGTAGTAAAAATTGAGAGGTGGTGAAGATTGCAGTGGTGGTCTAGCTTTATTAACAGCAGAATAATAAAGAATAAATATCCCTGACAATGCAACTTAGTTATAATTAGTTGGAGTGTGCAACGCAGGCAGACGCGCTCTGCAAATGTCTTTGCACTAGTGGGACTATAGCAAAGTCCAATAGCCACGTATAGGATGCCACTAGGTACACTGAGTGTTTGCTAGTATAATGGCTTGGTTAGAATGAGTTGTAGTGTGCAACGCAGGCAGACGCGCTCTGCAAATGTCTTTGCACTAGTGGGACTATAGCAAAGTCCAATAGCCACGTATAGGATGCCACTAGGTACACTGAGTGTTTGCTAGTATAATGGCTTGGTTAGAATGAGTTGTAGTGTGCAACGCAGGCAGACGCGCTCTGCAAATGTCTTTGCACTAGTGGGACTATAGCAAAGTCCAATAGCCACGTATAGGATGCCACTAGGTACACTGAGTGTTTGCTAGTATAATGGCTTGGTTAGAATGAGTTGTAGTGTGCAACGCAGGCAGACGCGCTCTGCAAATGTCTTTGCACTAGTGGGACTATAGCAAAGTCCAATAGCCACGTATAGGATGCCACTAGGTACACTGAGTGTTTGCTAGTATAATGGCTTGGTTAGAATGAGTTGTAGTGTGCAACGCAGGCAGACGCGCTCTGCAAATGTCTTTGCACTAGTGGGACTATAGCAAAGTCCAATAGCCACGTATAGGATGCCACTAGGTACACTGAGTGTTTGCTAGTATAATGGCTTGGTTAGAATGAGTTGTAGTGTGCAACGCAGGCAGACGCGCTCTGCAAATGTCTTTGCACTAGTGGGACTATAGCAAAGTCCAATAGCCACGTATAGGATGCCACTAGGTACACTGAGTGTTTGCTAGTATAATGGCTTGGTTAGAATGAGTTGTAGTGTGCAACGCAGGCAGACGCGCTCTGCAAATGTCTTTGCACTAGTGGGACTATAGCAAAGTCCAATAGCCACGTATAGGATGCCACTAGGTACACTGAGTGTTTGCTAGTATAATGGCTTGGTTAGAATGAGTTGTAGTGTGCAACGCAGGCAGACGCGCTCTGCAAATGTCTTTGCACTAGTGGGACTATAGCAAAGTCCAATAGCCACGTATAGGATGCCACTAGGTACACTGAGTGTTTGCTAGTATAATGGCTTGGTTAGAATGAGTTGTAGTGTGCAACGCAGGCAGACGCGCTCTGCAAATGTCTTTGCACTAGTGGGACTATAGCAAAGTCCAATAGCCACGTATAGGATGCCACTAGGTACACTGAGTGTTTGCTAGTATAATGGCTTGGTTAGAATGAGTTGTAGTGTGCAACGCAGGCAGACGCGCTCTGCAAATGTCTTTGCACTAGTGGGACTATAGCAAAGTCCAATAGCCACGTATAGGATGCCACTAGGTACACTGAGTGTTTGCTAGTATAATGGCTTGGTTAGAATGAGTTGTAGTGTGCAACGCAGGCAGACGCGCTCTGCAAATGTCTTTGCACTAGTGGGACTATAGCAAAGTCCAATAGCCACGTATAGGATGCCACTAGGTACACTGAGTGTTTGCTAGTATAATGGCTTGTTTAGAATGAGTTGTAGTGTGCAATGCAGGCAGACGCACTCTGCAAATGTCTTTGCACTAGTGGGACTATAGCAAAGTCCAATAGCCACGTATAGGATGCCACTAGGTACACTGAGTGTTTGCTAGTATAATGGCTTGGTTAGAATGAGTTGTAGTGTGCAATGCAGGCAGATGTGCTCTGCTAATGTCTTTGCACTAGTGGGACTATAGCAAAGTCCAATAGCCACGTATAGGATGCCACTAGGTACACTGAGTGTTTGCTAGTATAATGGCTTGTTTAGAATGAGTTGTAGTGTGCAATGCAGGCAGACGCGCTCTGCAAATGTCTTTGCACTAGTGGGACTATAGCAAAGTCCAATAGCCACGTATAGGATGCCACTAGGTACACTGAGTGTTTGCTAGTATAATGGCTTGGTTAGAATGAGTTGTAGTGTGCAACGCAGGCAGACGCGCTCTGCAAATGTCTTTGCACTAGTGGGACTATAGCAAAGTCCAATAGCCACGTATAGGATGCCACTAGGTACACTGAGTGTTTGCTAGTATAATGGCTTGGTTAGAATGAGTTGTAGTGTGCAATGCAGGCAGATGTGCTCTGCTAATGTCTTTGCACTAGTGGGACTATAGCAAAGTCCAATAGCCACGTATAGGATGCCACTAGGTACACTGAGTGTTTGCTAGTATAATGGCTTGTTTAGAATGAGTTGTAGTGTGCAATGCAGGCAGACGCGCTCTGCAAATGTCTTTGCACTAGTGGGACTATAGCAAAGTCCAATAGCCACGTATAGGATGCCACTAGGTACACTGAGTGTTTGCTAGTATAATGGCTTGGTTAGAATGAGTTGTAGTGTGCAACGCAGGCAGACGCGCTCTGCAAATGTCTTTGCACTAGTGGGACTATAGCAAAGTCCAATAGCCACGTATAGGATGCCACTAGGTACACTGAGTGTTTGCTAGTATAATGGCTTGGTTAGAATGAGTTGTAGTGTGCAACGCAGGCAGACGCGCTCTGCAAATGTCTTTGCACTAGTGGGACTATAGCAAAGTCCAATAGCCACGTATAGGATGCCACTAGGTACACTGAGTGTTTGCTAGTATAATGGCTTGGTTAGAATGAGTTGTAGTGTGCAATGCAGGCAGATGTGCTCTGCTAATGTCTTTGCACTAGTGGGACTATAGCAAAGTCCAATAGCCACGTATAGGATGCCACTAGGTACACTGAGTGTTTGCTAGTATAATGGCTTGTTTAGAATGAGTTGTAGTGTGCAATGCAGGCAGACGCGCTCTGCAAATGTCTTTGCACTAGTGGGACTATAGCAAAGTCCAATAGCCACGTATAGGATGCCACTAGGTACACTGAGTGTTTGCTAGTATAATGGCTTGGTTAGAATGAGTTGTAGTGTGCAACGCAGGCAGACGCGCTCTGCAAATGTCTTTGCACTAGTGGGACTATAGCAAAGTCCAATAGCCACGTATAGGATGCCACTAGGTACACTGAGTGTTTGCTAGTATAATGGCTTGGTTAGAATGAGTTGTAGTGTGCAACGCAGGCAGACGCGCTCTGCAAATGTCTTTGCACTAGTGGGACTATAGCAAAGTCCAATAGCCACGTATAGGATGCCACTAGGTACACTGAGTGTTTGCTAGTATAATGGCTTGGTTAGAATGAGTTGTAGTGTGCAACGCAGGCAGACGCGCTCTGCAAATGTCTTTGCACTAGTGGGACTATAGCAAAGTCCAATAGCCACGTATAGGATGCCACTAGGTACACTGAGTGTTTGCTAGTATAATGGCTTGGTTAGAATGAGTTGTAGTGTGCAACGCAGGCAGACGCGCTCTGCAAATGTCTTTGCACTAGTGGGACTATAGCAAAGTCCAATAGCCACGTATAGGATGCCACTAGGTACACTGAGTGTTTGCTAGTATAATGGCTTGGTTAGAATGAGTTGTAGTGTGCAACGCAGGCAGACGCGCTCTGCAAATGTCTTTGCACTAGTGGGACTATAGCAAAGTCCAATAGCCACGTATAGGATGCCACTAGGTACACTGAGTGTTTGCTAGTATAATGGCTTGGTTAGAATGAGTTGTAGTGTGCAACGCAGGCAGACGCGCTCTGCAAATGTCTTTGCACTAGTGGGACTATAGCAAAGTCCAATAGCCACGTATAGGATGCCACTAGGTACACTGAGTGTTTGCTAGTATAATGGCTTGGTTAGAATGAGTTGTAGTGTGCAACGCAGGCAGACGCGCTCTGCAAATGTCTTTGCACTAGTGGGACTATAGCAAAGTCCAATAGCCACGTATAGGATGCCACTAGGTACACTGAGTGTTTGCTAGTATAATGGCTTGGTTAGAATGAGTTGTAGTGTGCAATGCAGGCAGATGTGCTCTGCTAATGTCTTTGCACTAGTGGGACTATAGCAAAGTCCAATAGCCACGTATAGGATGCCACTAGGTACACTGAGTGTTTGCTAGTATAATGGCTTGGTTAGAATGAGTTGTAGTGTGCAATGCAGGCAGATGTGCTCTGCTAATGTCTTTGCACTAGTGGGACTATAGCAAAGTCCAATAGCCACGTATAGGATGCCACTAGGTACACTGAGTGTTTGCTAGTATAATGGCTTGTTTAGAATGAGTTGTAGTGTGCAATGCAGGCAGACGCGCTCTGCAAATGTCTTTGCACTAGTGGGACTATAGCAAAGTCCAATAGCCACGTATAGGATGCCACTAGGTACACTGAGTGTTTGCTAGTATAATGGCTTGGTTAGAATGAGTTGTAGTGTGCAACGCAGGCAGACGCGCTCTGCAAATGTCTTTGCACTAGTGGGACTATAGCAAAGTCCAATAGCCACGTATAGGATGCCACTAGGTACACTGAGTGTTTGCTAGTATAATGGCTTGGTTAGAATGAGTTGTAGTGTGCAACGCAGGCAGACGCGCTCTGCAAATGTCTTTGCACTAGTGGGACTATAGCAAAGTCCAATAGCCACGTATAGGATGCCACTAGGTACACTGAGTGTTTGCTAGTATAATGGCTTGGTTAGAATGAGTTGTAGTGTGCAACGCAGGCAGACGCGCTCTGCAAATGTCTTTGCACTAGTGGGACTATAGCAAAGTCCAATAGCCACGTATAGGATGCCACTAGGTACACTGAGTGTTTGCTAGTATAATGGCTTGGTTAGAATGAGTTGTAGTGTGCAACGCAGGCAGACGCGCTCTGCAAATGTCTTTGCACTAGTGGGACTATAGCAAAGTCCAATAGCCACGTATAGGATGCCACTAGGTACACTGAGTGTTTGCTAGTATAATGGCTTGGTTAGAATGAGTTGTAGTGTGCAATGCAGGCAGATGTGCTCTGCTAATGTCTTTGCACTAGTGGGACTATAGCAAAGTCCAATAGCCACGTATAGGATGCCACTAGGTACACTGAGTGTTTGCTAGTATAATGGCTTGGTTAGAATGAGTTGTAGTGTGCAATGCAGGCAGATGTGCTCTGCTAATGTCTTTGCACTAGTGGGACTATAGCAAAGTCCAATAGCCACGTATAGGATGCCACTAGGTACACTGAGTGTTTGCTAGTATAATGGCTTGTTTAGAATGAGTTGTAGTGTGCAATGCAGGCAGACGCGCTCTGCAAATGTCTTTGCACTAGTGGGACTATAGCAAAGTCCAATAGCCACGTATAGGATGCCACTAGGTACACTGAGTGTTTGCTAGTATAATGGCTTGGTTAGAATGAGTTGTAGTGTGCAATGCAGGCAGATGTGCTCTGCTAATGTCTTTGCACTAGTGGGACTATAGCAAAGTCCAATAGCCACGTATAGGATGCCACTAGGTACACTGAGTGTTTGCTAGTATAATGGCTTGTTTAGAATGAGTTGTAGTGTGCAATGCAGGCAGACGCGCTCTGCAAATGTCTTTGCACTAGTGGGACTATAGCAAAGTCCAATAGCCACGTATAGGATGCCACTAGGTACACTGAGTGTTTGCTAGTATAATGGCTTAGTTATCAGTTGGAGTGTGCAGAGGACAAGAGGGTACAGTGGCAGGATTGTGGTGCTCTGGGTAGAGGAATGGAAGCCTGCCTTTCTATTCCCTCCTAATGGTGAAATGCAGGTAGGAAATCCCTGACCTGGGCTACACAGACGCTGTTGCTGTTTGCAGGACCTGTCACCTATGGCTCTCTGACCCTGCCGGTTGGAGCCCTTAAAAGGACTGCTATAAAGTGCTCTCCCTAAGCTGTCTAACGCTGTGTATGCAGCGCATACAGCTGTATCGGCTATAGGACTCAGGAAGACGGAGCTGCGACAGTGATGTCTGACACCAAAGACGCAGAAGGCAGATAATGGCGTCCGTGAAGAAAATGTCCGGTTTTATAATGCAGGGACATGTGACATGCAGATCCTATCACACATGCCGTTGCTTCTCTGGCTCAAAGTCCACTTAGCTGTGTGTGTGTCTGGGATTGGCTGACATGCTGGCCCGCCCCACAAGACGCGCGCACTTAGGGAAGGAAGACAAGAAAAAAAAAAAAAAAAAATGGCGATCGCCATTATAGAAACAGCAGTGATCTGAAGGCGCTGTTCACGCACACTATACACTGAAATGTGATAATAGTTTGATTCACAGAGTGACTTACACTATTACAGCAGAAACCAAGCTATGATTTAGCTGTTTTTTGGCTGCTAGAACCGTTCTCGAACGTTTCTAGAACTACCGAGCTTTTGCAAAAAGCTCGAGTTCTAGTTCGATCTAGAACATGCCCCAAAATCACTCGAGCCGCGAACTGGAGAACCACGAACCACGAACCGCGCTCAACTCTAATCAGCAGTGATACACCCCTTGCATAGTTGGAAAAGGTGGAGTGATAGGCCTTCTGCACCCATCTCCTATTTAAAACATGTGTTGTCTCCTTTGTTAGATGCGTTTCTAGTAGACATATTACTGACGGGTTCTGGTCTTGAACATATTTAATTATTGCCGCTCTCCTAGACCTATCTGATAACCCTCTAATATTCCAACTCAACACCTTAATTCTATCCCCCATTATCCCACCCAGTAAAACCATCAAACCTTGTAGTATCTCCCCATGCTGCCTCTACCCTACCCCTTTCCCCCCTCCCCCCCTGCTCCCCTCCCCTCCTACTCCCCACCACTTCCTGTTTTCGAGTACTCCCGTGAAGCATCGGGTTTTCCAAACCTGGTCCATAATCCCTACTAAATTCCCCCCTACCTCCCTCGCCTTCCCCTCTTAGACACATTTTAAAACTCGTCCCTTTTCCAACAATTCTCCACTCCCCCCCTTTCTATGTATAATCATATTCCACTCAACCAATATAACAGTAAAATGGCGAACAGTAATTAAACTGGAATCTCAAATTGTAAATACCCCCACCGCGCCAAATTAGGCAGTCCCCATGTCCTGCGAAGCTCACATCAAACCCTTCGCATTCCCCCTGCATACTACCTCAATCCCAAAGGGAAGGAGAAAAAAAAAAAAAAAAAGAAAAAACAAGAAGGGTCCCCTGTAAGCTCCTAAGGATGTTGTAGAGCCTCAGCCGACCTTCTCCAACACACTGCAGATTCAGACAGTCAGCTCATTCCTTCAAACGGATCCGCTTTTTGTTTGCGTCCACCCACTGCATGGCTTCCTCTGGAGTTGTAAAAAAGTGCACCCGCTCCAACGCCGTCACTCTTAGCTTTGCCGGGAACATCATTGAGTATTGCACCCCCATCTCTCGCAGGCGCCTCTTTACTCCTGTAAAAGTCATACGTAGCTTTTGAACAGAAATGGAGTAGTCCGGGTATATGGAAATTCTCTGGCCGTCAATCATAAGATCCTCCATATCTCTTGCCTTTCGCAGTATAGTGTCCCTGTCTCTGTAGTTGAGGAGCTTGGCTAGCATAGTGCGAGGGCCCCTGCCTGCTGGTTGTGGCTGCATCGGGACTCTGTGTGCACGTTCCACAGCATAGAGCTTGGATAAGACATTAGCACCCATTTTCCCCCTGAGCCAGTCTTCTACATATTCAGTGGGGTTTCTTCCTTCTGCTTTCTCAGGGATGCCGACAATTCGGATGTTATTTCTTCTAGAGCGGTTCTCTAAATCATCATTTTTTGCCGTGATTTCAGCTATCTGCTGTGCAAATGTTTTTTCAGACTTTTGTAGTTTTGTAATATGATCCTCTGTTATCCCCACTCTCTCCTCTACAGCCGTTGTTCTCAGGTCTGCTTTCTTGAGGTCTTTCTTAAGGTCCAGTCACACTAAGCAACTTACCAGCGATCCCAACAACGATAGGGATCGCTGGTAAGTTGCTAGGAGGTTGCTGGTGAGCTGTCACACTGCGACGCTCCAGCGATCCCACCAGCAACCTGACCTGGCAGGGATCGCTGGAGCGTGGCTACACGAGTTGCTGGTGAGCTCACCAGCAACCAGTGACCAGCCCCCAGTCTCCTAGTTACAGCACACATCAGGTTAATTAACCCGATGTGTGCTGCAGCTAAATGTGCACAGAGCAGGGAGCAGCGCACACTGAGCGCTGGCTCCTTGCTCTCCTAGTTACAGCACACATCGGGTTAATTGCCTGATGTGTGCTGCAGCTAAATGTGCACAGAGCAGGGAGCAGCGCACACTGCTTAGTGCTGGCTCCTTGCTCTCCTAGTTACAGCACACATCGGGTTAATTACCTGATGTGTGCTGCAGCTACATGTGCACAGAGCAGGAGCCGGCAGCACAGGCAGTGAGAGCGGAGGAGGCTGGTATCAAAGGTAAATATCGGGTAACCAAGGACAGGGCTTCTTGGTTACCCGATGTTTACATTAGTTACCAGCCTCAGCAGAAGCTGGCTCCCTGCTCACTGCACATTAGTTGTTGCTGTCTCGCTGTCACACACAGCGATCTGTGCTTCACAGCAGGACAGCAACAACTAAAAAATGGCCCAGGACATTCAGCAACAACCAACGACCTCACAGCAGGGGCCAGGTTGTTGCTGGATGTCACACACAGCAACATCGCTAGCAACGTCACAAAAGTTGTTCGTTACCAGCGATGTTGCTAGCGATGTTGCTTAGTGTGACGGGGCCTTTAATGTCAGCAACCTCTGCCTGTAATCCCTTAACTTGCTTCGTCAGGGAAGTCAGAGCCTCTTTACAAAAAGACACCACTGCAAAAATGTCCTTTAAAGTGGGGTTTTCTGGAGCCTGGTCTGCACTATGTGCTTCCTCTACTTCTCCTGTCTTATCTTGCTGCTGTTCACCATCCCCCATCTCATCAGAGCTGGCATTGTCTTCTCCCTCCTCCCCTCTGTTATCTGTATGCTGATGTGATTTCTCTGAAGTCCAGGCAAATTTCTCCAGCCTTGCCGCGACCTGCATCCTCTCCTGACAGGCTGCATTCACTTTCTCAGCTTCCTGCCTTATCATGGCACCATCCTGAGAGCTGGGGACTTTCCCGCCTCCATTATCTTTTTGCCTGTGATGGACCATGGCACCTCACTGCATCCACCAGACTCACTCCAGATAAGTCCTCACCACCTTATCTTCCTGACAGCCGGCTGAGGCAGTGATAACAGCGGTATTCAGGGATTTATCAAGGGAGTTTGCAGGAGAGCTCCACAAACACGTCTCTTCACATTGCCGTCCAGGCCACGCCCCCCGCGTCAGTGTGTCTGTGACAGGCCATCGTATCACTACTTATCTGGACCATTGGTAATACTACTACATGTGATCTAAATGAATGGCTAGTGTTGATATATATACATATATATATATATATATATATATATATATATATATATATATATATATATATAAAATCCCTTCACATATGTGAATGAATGATATTATATACCTTTTATAACAACTGACAGGGATTTTCTATGATGCATGTAGTTTTATTCAGTTTAGGAATATATTTTTTTTATGCCTATGAATATAGGTCCAATATATAATTGTCAATAGGTGCCAGGTTCCCCATATTAATTCCATCCGTGACCTGGGTTGATCCATTCGGTTTTATGCATTTTAATGATTAACCCCTTAACGACCACGGGCCGTAAAATTACGATTTTCACAGCTGAGATGTGTGCCTGCTAGGCACGAGCAGAATCGTTATCTGCTCGTGCCGTTTAACCCCTTATATGGCGCTGTCAATATGTGACAGCGCCATTATAAGCGCGATCGCGGTAAACTTTTACTTACCGCCCCATACCGGAAGTCACGTGACGCGATCACGTGACTTACGATACTTGTCATGGTAGCACAGGGTCATGTGATGACTCCTGTACTACACCTGACTTGCTTTCACTTTCGCTGTGCCAGCGGCACAGCAAAAGAGAAAGAAAGCGTATCTGCTGTTTACAGCCTTGTAGCTGTGATCAGCAGATACTGCAGAGCGATCGGATTGCTGATCACAATAGCCCCCTAGGGGGACTAGTAAAATAAAAAAAAAAATTAAAAAAAAGTTTTAAAAAATTAAAAAGAAAAAAAAAAAAATAAAAGTTCAAATCACCCCTCATTGAAAATTAAAGGGTTAAAAAAATAAAAAATATACACACATTTGGTATCGCCGCGTTCAGAAACAGCCGATCTATCAAAATATAAAATAAATTAATCTGATCAGTATACGGCGTAGTGGCAAAAAAAATCCAAATGCCAAAACGACGTTTTTTTGTCGCCACAACTTTTGCGCAAAATGCAATAAGAGGCGATCAAAACGTGGCATCTGCGCAAAAATGGTACCGTTAAAAATGTCAGCTCGAGACGCAAAAAATATGCCATCACTGAGCCATAGATCCGGAAAAATGAGAACGCTACGGGTCACAGAATATGGCGTAAAACGTGCGCCACTTTTTTCAGACAAACTTCCGATTTTTTTTAACCCCTTATATAAAAGTAAACCTATACATGTTTGGTGTCTACGAACTCGCAGTGACCTGAGGCATCACACCCACACATCAGTTTTACCATATAGTTAACACAGTGAATAAAATATGTCAAAAACCATAGTGCTATCGCACTTTTTTGCAATTTTTCTGCATTTGGAATTTGTTTGCCATTTTCCAGTACACTATATGGTAAAACTGATGGTTTTATTTAAAAGTACAGCTCGTTTCGCAAAAAATGAGCCCTCTCATGACCATATTGACTGAAAAATAAAGAAGTTACGTCTCTCAGAAAAAGAATGGCAAAAAAGAAAAACGGAAAGCGAAAAATTGGCCGGTCGTGAAGGGGTTAATAAAGATGTTAATATTGATTCATAAAATTTGGCCTGCAAAAGGTTTTATGGTGTGTTTATAAGAAGAGGAAAAGTAAAATAAAGCTCCATACTGCAACCAGCATAGATTTTAGAAACATTAAAAGTAACGACTGGCAGAAAATAAGCTAAACAAAAAATATTGTGCAGCAGTGTGGGCACAACTGAAAGAAGTTTATTCGAGTTATTTGTCAATTATGGATCACTTTTTCATCACCCTGCAGCAGTCTGGTGAAGCCTTAACCTATGCACAGATAAAAATTACAGATAAGGCCCCTTTCACACATCAGTTTTTGTAATAAGTCACAATCCGTTGGCAAGAGGGAGAGAGAGAGAGAGAGAGAAAGAGAGAGACTTTTTTCAGCCCAACAGTGAATTTACACTCCATCTGAGCATGCTGAGGTAAAGAAAAAACGGATCTGTCACTGGATTCCGTAATTTGACTGATTACGACGGATCCTGAGCCCACAGGCTTCCTTCCTGAGCCCATAGGCTTCCATTATATCATACGGTGTACACAAAAAACTTTACTGTTTATGTCAATTTTGTCTGATTGACAAACATTTTTCGATAGATCCGTTGAAAGACGGATGAAATGTAAGGCCATCCATCGCAATCCATCACTAATGCAAGTCGATGAGAAAAAAACGGAACCAACGGTATCAGTCGTTGGATCTGTTTTTTTCGAAATTCAACGGATTGTGACTGATGCCAAAAAAACTTATGTGTGAAAGGGGCCTAAGTGAATCAATTCGATGAGAATCAAATTTGTGTTGAATCCTTGGGAATTCATTAAACCCTACAGATTCAATCAATTTGCGATTCCCTGCTTTCCAGCAAAGTGCAAAAATTGGTCTCTACATTTTTACATCTTGTAGAAAATTACATCAGCCAAAGAAGGCTCATATGAACTTGGGCACATATAGGTGGGTTTGCCCATAATGCCTTGCAACTATCACATCACAAGGTATGGCACAGTCGATCATGAGGGACTTCCATAGCCTTTTTTAAAGCAGAGGTAAGGAATGCAGCAGCCATTGTGGGGTAAATATGGATAGTGATGGATGCTACAGCTCACTGCTTAATAATACAGAATAGTAGAAAAAGTTATAAAACAGTGAATACGGAACATAATGTGTGACAGCACAGCAGTGAAGCTCAGTTACCATCCATTTACCCATAGCCATACACGTTGAGGTCACTTTGACATTACTAAAAATCTGTTCGTGTTTACCCCTTAATGACCGCAGGCCATAACATTACGTCCTAACTTATATAATTGTAATCACTTGAGGCTGCTGTGGTTAGCTGTGAGTTATCTGTACCCATGTCAGCTGATTTGAACAGCTGATATATGTGCCTCGCAGGCAAGAGTAGATCCGCGATCCTCCCACACCTGTAAACCCCTTAAATTGCGATGTCAAAACGTGACATGGTGATTTAAATCCAGGCCGCGGTAAATCTTCACTTACCCAGCTCCATTGGCGACGCTGTGATGTGATCACTGTAAGCCGATTGTTGCTATGGTAGCACAGGGTCATGTGATGACTCCTGTAGCTATCATGACTCACTTCCTGCTTCACCCGGCCGAGTGCTGCCAGTGACAAGAGGTAAGTATTTTTGGTGATCACAGCTGTGTAGCTGTGATAAACAGAAATGAATGAGGGATCGGACTGCTGATACTTAAAGTACCCTAGAGAGACTAGTAAAATAAAATAAAAAAGTAAAAGAAAGTTTTAAAAAATTAAAAAAAATAAAAAAACCTAAAAGCTCAAATCACCCCCATTTGCCTCATTGAAAAGTAAAGGGTTAAAAAATAAAAAATATACACACATTTAGTATCGCCGAGTTAAAAAATGCCGAACTATCAAAATATAAACTCAATTAATCTGATTGGTACACGGCGTAGCGGCAAATAAAATTCCAAAAGCCAAAATTACGTTTTTTGGTAGTCGCAAATTTTGTGCAAAATGCAATAACAGGCGATCAAAACGTAGCATCTGTGCAAAAATGATATCATTAAAAATATCAGCTTGAGATACAAAACATAAGCCATTAATGAGACATAGACCCCGAAAATGAGAACGCTACGGGTCGTGGTAAATGAAACAAAAAGTGCGTCATTTTTTTGGACAAATATCTGATTTTTTTTTTAACCCCTTAGATAGAAGTAAACCTATACATGTTTCGTATCTACGAACTCATCCCGACCTAGGTAATGATACCAACACATCAGTTTTACCATGTAGTTAACACGGTGAATTTAAATATTACAAAAACAATCATGCGATCTCACTTTATTTGCAATTGTTCCACACTTGGAATTTTTTTTTCAGTTTTCCAGTACACTATATGAAAAATGTATGGTTTCATTTAAAATTACAATTTCTCCCACAAAAACAAGCCCTCATATGGCAATATTGATGGAAAAATAAAAAATGTTACGGCACTTGTAGGAAGGAGAGCAAAAAAACACAAAACAGAAAATTGGCCGGGGTTGAAGAGGTTAAAGAGCTTTGAAGGGATTAGCCAAGTCTTAAGAGACTTCAGAGAGGTATACCCATTTTTTTTTTTCAGTACAATTGGAGTACCTGCAATTCATAGTAAATGTATTTTTTTTTCACTTCCTTGATTTCAAATTTTGAAAGATTCACTCATCTCTAATGAATATATTTATGCTTTCTTGGTCTTTTTTCAAAGAATATGAATGATAACACAAATTATTTTTTTTCCACGCATGGTTAGTGGTTGGATGAAGCCATTTATAGTCAAAGTACTGTGTCTCTTTTTAAATCATACTGACAACCAAAAACATCAAATTACCCTGATTAAAAGTTCAAATACCCCAGTTCTTAATACCGTGTAACATCACGGTACCCCCTCTAACATCAATGACAGCTTAAAGTCTTTTGTGGTAGTTGTGGATGAGGCTCTTTATTTTCTCAGATGGTAAAGCTGCCCATTCTTTTTGGCAAAATGCCTTCAGTTCCTGTAAATTCTCGGGCTTTCTTGCAAAAACTGTGCAATTGGGTTCTCCCCAGAGTGGCTCAATGATATTGAGGGCAGGATACTGAAGATGGCCACTCCAAAACCTTCCCTTTGTTCTGCTGTAGCCATTGACTGGTGTTTTGGATTATTGTCATGTTGGAATGTCCCAGTATGTCCCATGCGCAGCTTCCAGGCTGAAGATTGCAAATTTGCCTCCAGTATTTGCTGATATCATGCTGCACTCACTTTTCCTTCTACTTTTATCACGTTTTCTCTTCCTTTGGAGCTCACACATTCCCACATCATCAGCAATCCACCTCTATGCTTTACAGTAGGAATGGTGGTCCTTTCATCATAGGCCTTGTTGACACTTCTCCAAATGTGATGTTTATGGTTGTGGCCAAAAAGTTTGATTTTGGTCTCATCACTCCAATTTACCTTGTTGCAGAAGCTTGGAGGCTTGTCTCTGTGCTGTTTAGCGTATTGTAGGTGAGATACTTTGTGGCATTTGTACAGTAATGTCTTTCTTCTGGCGACTTGACCATGTAGCCTATTTTTTATTTTTCTTACAGTGCCTCCTTATTGTACATCTTGAAACAGCCACACTGCTAGTTTTCAGTGAGTCCTGTATTTCAGCTGCTGTTATTTGTGAGTTATTGTTTGCATCCCGAACAATTTTCCTGGCAGTTGTGGCCAAACTTTTTGTTGGTCTACCTGATCGGAGTTTGGTTTTACAGAGTCCCTGATTTTCCATTTGTTAATCATAGTTTGAACATTGCTGATTGGCATTATCAATTCCTTGGATATCTTTTTGTATCCCTTTCCTGTTTTATACAGTTCAACTATATTTTCCCACAGATCCATTAAAAATTCTTTTGCTTTCCCCATGACTCACAATTCAGAAATGTCAGTGGCTGGATGAAAGATGCAAGAGTCTGTCTGGATCTCAGAAACTCACTCAGCTTTTATGCACACACACTAATTACAAGCAAACAGGTCACAGAGGAGGTTACCTTTCTTAGCCATCCAAACCCATTTGTGTATCTTCTGTGCATTTTATAGGCCAAAATCACCATGTTATGTGAACTTTTAATAAGGGTTATTCTAATGTTTTTGGTTGTCATTATGATTTAAAAAGAGAAAATACAATAGTTTGACAATAAATTGCATCACCCGACCACTAACCATGAGTGGAAAGTTTTTGCGTTATCATTCATATTCTCTGAAAAAAGGTCAAGAAAGCAAAAAATCTACCAATGTATGTAAACTTTTGAGCACAACTGTATTAGACAAGAAGCAAAGTACTACAAAATCTGCCAGCAAGAGAAAAGCATAAGCTGCTGAAAGAGATGCATACTGTTTTATTGGAAATCTTTGGGAAATATGCCGTTAAAACACCAGAGACACACATGGATTGCTGAATAGATAAATTACAGTTTTGTGCTTTTGTTGTTGTGTTTTGTTGTTTTAGCACTAGTATAAAAAATATACAACACTACAGCCAATGTTTCCTTTATTTCCTAACTTAACAATCAGAGAGAATATTACAGAATTCTAATTGACAAGCTTATTTAAACAATATAGATTACGCGATATAAAGTGAATAAAATGTAACTTTTCACAAAAACACAATATGTTATTAGCGTATTTTGGTAGAACACAGTGTTTTCAATAAAGATTGGGTCTGCCAGTCTTCCTGTGCTGACTCACTTGTGGTAGCCTCTATTTCCTTTTGCCAGTTGGCTATAAACTACGAGAGATTTTTTTCCTACTTGCAGGTGAGATGGCTCATGAGTGATGACTCATAGGAAGCTGTAGTGGAAGATACAGTATAAAGGCATGAGCGCATTAAGAGTTGGGAAATGTCTCCTTTCTGGAAGTTAATTTGTTAACTATAAACACATATGAAAATTTTAACACCAAATACAGATTGAATGATTAGCAGAACATAAAATAACCTTACAGTTTAAAAGAATATAAATAACTGTTGTATTCACAAGTTTTGGATTACACTACTGAATTAAATAATATTGCCACTAGAAACAGAATGATATAATATGTCATTGTATTTGATGTGTCATTACAGTACAGTAGAGATAAGATGGAAAAAGTGTGTTTGATCTTCTCTGCAGTTGTGAAGGATCATTCCTGAGGGAGAATTCCAGGACGTACAAGTAGAGAAAATGCCTTTGTGCGTTATAAAGCAATCCAGCTTCTTCTTCAGGAAATTCACAATACTATTTAAGGATTTGCGTTTTCCTGATGAAAAAGGTGGATTGCTTTGAAATGCGTAGAATAAACCACATGTTCTCCACTTATGTGTTCCGGAAGTCACCATCATGGATGATTTTTCATAGTAGCACAGAACAAAAACTTATTTTCCTTCTGATCTCTGTATTTACACTAGTGTCTGCAAAGCTGATTATACATACTCATACGGTGTTGTATATCACACAACCACACCAGGTGAGTGCATAACTGTCATCTGTATCATTGATTTTAACCAGTTAAGACCCTATCCCATTTTTTTCAATAAATATATTTATCAATGATCTATGTGACAGGGCATATTCTATAACCTAGTAAATTCAAGGCTCACCAGTATTTTCACAATAATTACTCCTCCTATCTTATTAAGCATTATCCAAAAACAAAACCAATTAAGGTAGTGGCCGGAACAACCTATATAAAATTTTCAATATGTCCAATGGCTTCGCAGTGAGACAACACATAGCTGTACACAAGCACTTGCTTTCACAAAAACTGCCCCAACTTCTCTAGACCACCAATCAAACACCGGATTGTGTCTCATCAGCCAGGGAAGACCCAAAACAAAGGAATTGAGCACATCCTCCAAGACGTAACAGGAAATAAGCTCTTTGTGAAGAGTCCCTATGCGCAAATTCACATTATGTACAATTTGGGAAACATATCTTTGGCTCAAAGGAACAGAATCAATGGCCAGTATGGGAATGGATCTCGCTAGTGAACTAAAGGAAAGACTGTGGCTCTGAGCAAAATAAGAATTAACCATATTGGCTCCTGCTCCACTGTCCACAAGAAAGGAAATAGTCTCAGATTTTGAGCCAATAATTACATCAGCAGATATGGTGAACTGAGATGTAAAAATGAAGGAAAATGTACAACCCTGTCGCCTCCCTCCACATGACCTGGGGGACATGCCTTTTTACAAGATGTTACTTGCATAGATTCCAACTGAGTCTGGGCATGAGCCAAGACCAGTAGACACACAATTTTTTGAAGCTGCTGCACAACCTCCAGATCGAATACATCTTGCCAGTTGTGCAAAAGTCACAGATTTAGCTATATTAACTTGGGAAAAAATTCTGAGGCTGATTATAATGTCACGCTCTGACAAGAAGATGTCCAGCTTATGGCACAATGCATAAGTAAAGAAGAGAGAAGAAGGCCCTGACAATATGGAGCGGGTACAGGACACCTCCTGACGCTAACCTGTGTCTGAACCTTGAGCTCCCTTAAGGTCTCTATATGAGTTTTTTCCCTCATTGCCATCACATGCCCAGTCCCTATCTCTTCCTTCCTCCACTCACCCTAAAGGCCGGTGAGTGCACTAGATTTCACTGTTATGACAGTACAAGATAGGGGAAGGTAGTCAGACAGGGGTACATAAACAACAAGGATATAATTCGGCTTCAAAACTGCAGCCGGACACCATTGCCGCAGGCAGCAGTACTGAAGCAGCTACAGAAGCTTCTTTCCTCCAAGGTAGTCAGTTCATAATTAATCTCTATAACTGGCATCAGGCAATGAAGCATGTGACTATTTAAAGGGAAGAGAAGTTGTCAAAAACTGACTGCATCTGAAATGAACTAACAAAAGCTACCAGCAAGAAAGTATTCCTTATCCATTACTGCACTAAAAGAAAGCAAATGCATTTAATATCCTGAGTCTCACAAGGCAATGTGAGACTCAGATCACAAACCTCTCAGAAGTCTCCCCAGAACGGGAGACCCTCGTGACAGTTGGAGCAGTATGACATTGACTTCCATTGAAAGAAAAATAAAAATAGAAGCAGTGTAGGTCCAAATATTGTGGGTTTTTTGGCAGGACAGAATAATATAGTAGATTGCAATTTTGTTTTCTGTCAAAAACAGTATACATTTGTACAATGTCTTTTGTTTGTTTGTTAGATAGTGACCAATAACATAAGCAAGTAGTTCTAATGCTAGATCTTTATCAGAGGCCTAACTCTTGTCGTGCTTCTGAGGTTTCCAATCCTACTAGAAAGACCAAAGGATGAATTGGGCAATTTAACTCTAAACTTATATGCAATCCTTTGCGTTAGATTGAAGGTAGGGATATCCAGCCATTTTTTGGATTAAAAAAATGCAAAACAGGACATTCCCACTACTATACAACAATATTCAAAATTTTTCCTACTCATTTCAAACTAAAACTCAGTCCATACTCATGGATAATATTACTCCTGTTTTATTAAAATTTACAAATACATTTATGCATTTGTTAAATACAAAAAACGCGTGCATATATCATTCTCATTGATATTACCTTGCAGTGGCGAGTCTCTGTGTCTCTTGTCAGCAGTATGTTTCTGCATCTGCTCAATAGATTTTTTAAGAGCAATTTCAGTGTGCTCCCAGATTTTAGTAAAATCCATAGTGAGACTGGTGGCTGCTGTAATATCAGCAATGGCTGACAAAGGAAGGGGAACGTTGGGCTGCTGACCATATACAAATAAAGAAAGGTGATTTCTCCAAAGCTTCACTTGCTTGATTATTATACAAGAATTCCACCCAAGGCAACAGTTTCACCCAGTTGACTTGGTGAGCATTCATGAAATGCCACAGAAACGTTGTTAGAATCTGGATGACCCGGTCTACCTGCCCGTTGGACTGTGGATGGCATGTGGATGAGGAATCCAAGGACACGTTCAGAAATTTGCAAGTGGCTTTCCAGAATCTAGATGTGAAACTGAATGTGCGTATCATAAACGATGGGAAGAGGGAACTCCTGGAGATGGAAGATATGCTCGATGAACTCTTTTGCAAGCACAGGAGCCAATCAAAGACGAGGCAGTGGGACAAAGTGAGTAATCTTTGAAAGAGAAGCAGTCCTCCACCAACTAGATGATGGATCACCCTGAGGATACTGGGAGATCCATAACAAAATGCATACCTATGTGCTGCCAGGAAGCCTAAGGAACGGGAAGTAGAAGAAGCAGTCCAGTTGGTTGTTACTTCATAATTTCGTTCTGAGCACATGACCTACTGTACAAGCAGAAATTAATTGCACAATGTAATTTTACGTGGAGGCCACCAGTAATGGCAAGTGATGAGCTGAACAGTGTATTTGTCACTGGCATGGTCAGCCATTTTAAAAGAGTGATGCCATAGCAAAACTTGTCTTCCGTCAAATTCGGACACGATCATCTTCCCTGGAAAAACTCAAGACAAGTCCACTAGAGCCAGAGTAATCATCTTGTTGGGCTCAAAAATTTGTTGGCACTCTTTCTTCTTGTAGGCAGGTAGGAGAGACCTAGAGAGAGCATCCACTTTGATGTTCTTGTTCGCTGAATGAAAATGAAGGATTAAGTCAAAGTGAGCAATGAACAGAGACCATCTGACTTGCTGTGGATTCAGCCTCTGTGCGCACTTAAGGTAGGCTAGTTTTTTATTATCCATATAAATGAATACTGGATGAATTGCCCTTTCAAATGGGTACACTCACTCCTCTAAAGCCATTTTAATTGCTAACAATTTTTCCTCCTCAATAGAATAGATGTGGTGTGGTTATTCTGGTTCACTATGTCTCTTGTCTTGTATTCGGGGCGTTGTGAGACCTTGGGTGTCATTGGTTGCAACCATGCATGTAGTCACAGTTAGTTGCTAGTGGTTGTGGCCATGGGTGCCTAGGTCCAGAGGTGCCCTGCACATGAGGTGGGTGATGTGGCAGGGTTTGGAGGGCTGTGCTGCATTTGTCGTTGAAGGTATTTGCTAGTGTTATTGTTGTTGCAACTACTATGTATTGGAATAGAATCTTGGAGATGGGAATATCCCTTTAACCCTAGAACGCATACCTGGGGCCTCTCAGGCCTGCTAGGTCACTTGTTTTCTATGGTAGATTTCTATGGTTGCGCGATCTAGGGTTAAATGCTCAATCCTTTTCACACTGTTGACGCTATCAAATGTCTGATGGAAACTTGGTCCACTCCGAGCCTAATCTGATGGCCATATGTATGAGCAAATGAGAGATATTTTTGGCGGTAAACTATCTGCTCTGTATGGGCAACCTTAAAGTTAATAAATAATTTTGTGCAGTCATTACCCCACCATCATGAGGCAAAATAGTAATTTGGAGCTGAAATTCCATATTCTATGATATTCCTCTATGTAGACTTATTGAAATGACTCTTTATAAGGCCTAATAGCACCTTTGTTCTCTTACTAACGACTTGTTCATTGTTGGCAGTGTCGTATCTTTACAATTAGTTAAGGCAGATGTATTTTTAAACTAATTACATAGGTAATCCTACTTGCTCGGTCATTTCAAACTTTGGGCACAAAGGGAAAAAAATTGCAAGTTTAGTGCTCAAGAGAATAGTAAACAAGTAACCATTCAACCGGGAGAAGATTTTTATGTGAGGATCGTCCATTCCCCAGAAAATGAAACATCCACCTCCAAGAAGAATTGTCTATTACTGGCTGGCCTATGAATCACGTGACCAGACAAGAAGGCATGTTTTAAGGAAAGAAACATAGTCTCGGCCTCTGTAGTGCAAATTTTCAGATTGCGGATCATTGCAGAAATCTGTGTGGTCAGAGATGAAAAATGAGGAATAAACTGGTGGTAGTAGTTCACAAATATGAAGAGCTGTTGAAATGCTTTATGCCAGAGGGACAATACTATTTTAGAATTGCAGATAATTTCTCAGGATTCATCTTCAGTTCAGTATCTGAGATGATATAGCATAGGAAGGGAAGTGAGAACTTTTCGAAGACACACTTCTCAAACCTAGCATATAGTTGATACTTCTGAAGTCTGCAGATTTGGCGGACATTTTTTCTGTGAAAACTGAAGTCAGGAGAGAAAACCAAGATATCATCAAGGTATACCAGCACACAAGCATAGACGAGGTATCTGAAGATATCATTTATGGACTCTTCAAAAACTGCTAGGGGTATTACTGAGCCCAAAAGGTGTTACATGAGATTCGCAGTGGTTATCCTTAGTGTGGATAGCTGTATTCCATTTATCTCCTTGACAAATATGGATTAAGCTATACACCCCTCTAAAGCTGGTGTCACACTAAACGACAGCGACAACGACGTCGCTGTTACGTCACCATTTTCGGTGACGTAACAGCGACCTTGTAAGTCGCTGTTATGATCGCTGCTTAGCTGTCAAACACAGCAGAAGCAGCGATCATAAGGTCGCTGTGCTACATGGTCAGAGAGCAGGGAGCCGCGCTTAGCGCTGGCTCCTTGCTCTCCTGCAGCACACATCGGGTTAATTAACCCGATGTGTGCTGCAGCTACATGTCACAGTTCAGAGAGCAGGGAGCCGCGCTTAGCGCTGGCTCCTTGCTCTCCTGCAGCACACATCGGGTTAATTAACCCGATGTGTGCTGCAGCTACATGTCACAGTTCAGAGAGCAGGGAGCCGCGCTTAGCGCTGGCTCCTTGCTCTCCTGCAGCACACATCGGGTTAATTAACCCGATGTGTGCTGCAGCTACATGTCACAGTTCAGAGAGCAGGGAGCCGCGCGCACTGCTTAGCGCTGGCTCCTTGCTCTCCTTGCTACAGTATGCATCGGGTTAATTACCCGATGCATACTGCAGCCACATGTCACAGTGCAGGAGCCGGCGCTGGCAGCAAGAGCGGAGGCTGGTAACCAGCGTAAACATCGGGTAACCAGGGAAAGGTCTTCCCTTGGTTACCCGATGTTTACGCTGGTTACAGCTTACCGCAGCTGCCAGTGCCGGCTCCTGATCGCTTCATTTCGTCGCTCTCTCGCTGTCACACACAGCGATGTGTGTGTCACAGCGGGAGAGTGACGACCAAAAAATGAAGCTGGACATTCAGCAACGACCGGCGACCTCACAGCAGGGGCCAGGTCGTTGCTGGATGTCACACACAGCGACAGCGACGGGACGTCGCTGCAACGTCACAGAAAATGGTGACGTAGCAGCGACGTCGTTGTCGTCGTCGTTATGTGTGACACCAGCTTAAGATAAAGCATACTGAAGCCCCTCAGCCCCTCTTAGATTATCAAACAACTCCCGGATTAGATGCACCAGGTATTTGTTCTTTATCATGATCCAGTTGAGGACTCTATAATCTAAACATGGCAGAGAGTTCCATCTTTTTTTCTTCACAAAGAAGAAACCAGCCCTTGCTGCAGAGGACAATCTCTGAATGAATCTTCTTGTCAGGTTCTCTTTGACATAATCAGACATGGCTTGGGTCTCTGCCAGTGACAGGGGATACATAAGGCCTTTTGGAGGCGAGGACCCTAAATGCAAGTCAATAGGGCAGTCATACGGCCTATGTGGTGGCATCATCTTTACCTCCATCTTGTTGAAGACATCAGGTCTCTATAGCATTTACTGCGGTCTAAAACTATATACAATTATATGTATAAATTCAATTAAAAATGTAACAAAAATGCAGCAAATATGGAGGAAATACCTGCATTTTCATAGCATTTTTGACTGACTTCATTGAAATTAATGGGTGAAAATACACTGCAAAAACTCTAAAAGAATTGACATGCTGCAGATAATTTTCTGCACCAAATCTGCAAGTCACAAATAAACATGTGCATGAACTTGCAGTAAATATGGAGGACATACCTGCATTTTCATAGCATTTTTGACTGACTTCATTGAAATTAATGGGTGAGAAAACACTGCAAAAACTCTAAAAGAATTGACATGCTGCAGATATTTTTCTGCACCAAATCTGCAAGTCACAAATAAACATGTGCATGAACTTCAGGACTCTCATTGACTTTTTTGGCATCAGCATTCCCTTCAGATTTTGTGACACATCTGCTCTCAAAAACACTAAAAAAATGCAACAAAAACACAATGTGTGCACACAGCCTAAGACTTAAGGCTGCTTTACATGCTTCAATTTCTCGTGCGCTCATATTTGCGATCACACCTGCCCCCATCGTTTGTGCGGCCCGGGCAATTTGTTGCCCATGTCGCACAATGTTGTAACCCCCTGTCTCACGTACTTACCTCCCGAACGACCTCGCTGTGGGTGGCGAACATCCTCTTCCTGAAGGGGGAGGGATGTTCGGCATCACAGCGACGTCACACTGCGGCCAGCCAATAGAAGCGGAGGGGCGGAGATGAGTGGGATGTAAACATCCAGCCCACCTCCTTCCTTCCGCATTGCCGGCGGGACGCAGGTAAGCTGCAGTTCATCGTTCCCGGGGTGTCACACGGAGCGATGTGTGCTGCCTCGGGAACGATGAACAACCGGAGCACAGAAGGACTTGCGATTTTTTAAAATGAGCGACGTGTCAATGAGCAACGATAAGGTGAGTATTTTTGCTCGTTAACAGTCGCTCGTAGCTGTCACACGCTACAATATGTCAAACAGCGCCGGATGTGCGTCACTTATGACGTGACCCCGACGACATATCGTTTGATGTATCGTAGTGTGTAAAGCCTGCTTTAATACTGGCTTCTGAGTCGCCCCATGTACAGCTTTGTGCTCCCCTGTGCACAGTATGATAAGCTCATAGCTCTCCTATAAATAGTATGATGCACCCACAGCTCCCCTACACACAGTGTGATGGGCCCACAGCTCCTCTATACACAGTATGATGGGCCCACAGCTCCCCTATACACAGTATGATGGGCCCACAGGTCCCCTATACACAGTATGATGGGCCCACAGCTCCCCTATACACAGTATGATGGGCCCACAGCTCCCATATACACAGTATGATGCACCCACAGCTCCCCTAAATACAGCATGATGAGCCCACAACTCCCTCAAAACACAGAAAAAAGAATAATAACCTATAATGCGAAATGAGCATTGGGAGCCAGATAGATCATACAATAAAAGAAAAAAATCTTTATTTGAACATTTATTTGTTTTAAAAGAACTTAAAAAGTAGAGGTCACTAAAGGCCACTTCACACATAACGAGATCGCTAACAACATCATTGCTATGTCCCAGTTTCTGTGCCGAAAAATCAACTTCATCAGCAATCTCGTTATGTTTGACACGTACCAACGATCCGCCCCCTGCTGTGAGATTGTTGGTCGTTGCTGTATGACCTGGGCCATTTTTGGTTTGTTGGAGTCCTGCTGGGCAGGATGGATCTGTATGTTTGACACCTACCAACGATTTCGTTAATGACCTAGATGAGAACTTAAAGTGTGACACGTAGGCATGTAGTTATGTCACCTTTTCCGCGCCCCCTCTGCACCGATTGGTTGGCGCTGAGAACAGTACTGCATTCTGATTGGGTATCGCTTCATGCTTTGTTCCTTTTTGAGCCTTGCTTTGAGGATAGAACCTGCGACTCTACCCGGATTCATTCGTACTCCCGATTGCTTGCTTGCTTTTCGGATCGAAGCTGAAGTCGCATGTTCTATCCTCAAAGCAAGGCTCAAAAAGGGACAAAAGATGAAGTGATATAAAGTTGCCTTCTAGGCCGGCCGCCTAATCAGAACGCAGTATTGGCCACCAATCAGAGCGGAGGGGTGTGGAAAAGGCGATGCATATGCACGCCTACGTGGCTTACAGTGTCAAACACTATGCCCCTATTCGAGGTTGGAATAGGGGCATAAGACAGCTGTGTGGAGCTGACAAGAGCGGCGGTGTCTTCTGCAGCTCCAGTCACCTTCATGCAGCAGAGCTGGAAGCAACGCTGGACCATCCTGGATTACGCCGGACATGGAGGGCTTTTTCGGGCTTATAAAATTGGTGAACAAGGCAATTTGTTAGTGTTTTTTTTTCTAATAAAGGATTGTTCGGGTGTGTGTGTTTATTTACTATAATTTACAGATTAATCATGGAAGGTATCTCGGGGAGACGCCTGACATGATTAATCTAGGACTTATTGGCAGCTATGGGCTGCCAAAAACTCCTTATTACCCCAAATGCCAATGCACCAGGGCAAATCGGGAAGAGCCGGGTACAGTCCCAGAACTGTCGCATATAATGTATGCGGCAATTCTGGGCGGCTGCTGACTGATATTGTTAGGCTGGGGGGCTCCCCATAACGTGGGGCTCCCCATCCTGAGAATACTAGCCTTCAGCCGTATGGCTTTATCTGGCTGGTATTAAAATTGGGGGGGGACCGCACGCCGTTTTTTTAAATTATTTATTTATTTATTTTACTGCACAGTATTGACATGTCCACCAGCTGCTGTGATTGGGTGCAGTGAGACAGCTGTCACTCAACGTGGGGGGCGTGTCTGACTGCAACCAATCATAGGCACCGGTGGGCGGGGAAAGCAGGGAATATGAGATTGATTAATGAGCGGCCGGCATATTCAAAGTAATTGTTGCCGCGTATTCTCTGCACAGCTGTTCCTCGCCGCGCTGGTGATCGGGAAGCGGTAAGTATGAGAGAGGGCTGCTCACTTCAGTCACTCGGGGGATTAGTGGTCACTTGTGAATCCTTCACAGGTGACCGCTAATCAGTACACGGCACACAGACAGAGCCGCAGCATGACAATGAAGTCAGGTGAAGTTCACCCGAGTTCATTCTCATCGCGCAACTCTGTCTGCTGTCAGCCGACATGTATCAATGACATTGTGCAACACACAAACGGACATTCCACACGGACATTCCACGTACACATACATGGGAATTTTACACACAAACACGGACATTTTACACGTACACACGGCTCGCATACGCCATCACACGGATGCCATACGTACCGGAGAAACACCCCAAAAAAACGGAACACGGACCCGAAAAACGGACCGTGTCACACGGACTTTTTTTATGCGGAAGTGTGTTTTAGGCCTTAGCCACAGGAGGCAGAAGGATAATATTGCCCTAAATAAGACAAGTAATGCCAGAACCAATATATAAAGAGACATATTCCACAGGGAAGCTGGAAAAATCACGTCCTTCCCAACTGTAGGTAGAAAGGGAAGGTTACAATGATCAAAAGAATGATTTATCTTCTGTAAAAAAATGAAAGATAGACATCCAAAGAAGAGGGTGAGGACAAGAAAAACAATTAAACTGAAAGAAGGGATTTGGTTGTTCCCAGGAAAATATAATGATAACGGTCAAAGCATTAATGGACGAATAGATACCACGTAGAGGTGATCTTTCCCAAATGGGTACACTAAAATGGCGTTTAACAAATGAAAAATGTAAAAGACTGAAGGAAACAGCAGATAAGGAAGATATATGTAAGTCCAGATAAGAGTGGCAACCAGGGAGCCAAAGGAAGTAACCGATACCTGGGCAGCTCCTCAAAAAACACAGTATATTTGACTCCACACTAGTCACAAGTAACACAATATACGGTAATAGCCATCACACTGTATAATAGATCCCACATAGAGCTGCAGATCTCTCGCCAAGGATACAAGAGCAGCAAGAGAAAGAAGATAGGCAAGTATTTTGTTTTTAAATCATTGAATATCCAGGAGACCACGAGGGTGTTGGCCATACAAGAGTTCAGGCAGGGAAAACCCTGTAGATGCCTGTGGGACTTCTCTGATGGACAATAATAGGTACAGTAGTAGACAGTCTCAGTCTCTGCTGCACTTCTCTACAACCTTCTTTACCATGGCCTTCAAGGTCTTACTAAACAGTTCCATCTGCGGAGGATACCAAGGTCCTAAGGGGTGCTTCACACACAGCGAGCTCGCTGCCGAGATCGCTGCTGAGTCACGCTTTTTGTGACGCAGCAGTGACATCATTAGCGATCTCGCTGTGTGTGACACTGAGCAGCGATCTGGCCCCTGCTGCGAGATCGCTGCTCGTTACACACAGCCCTGGTTCGTTTTCTTCAAAGCCGCTCTCCTGCTGTGACACACAGATCGCTGTGTGTGACAGCAAGAGAGCGACAAATGAAGCGAGCAGGGAGCAGGAGCCGGCGTCTGACAGCTGAGGTAAGCTGTATCCAAGATAAACATCGGGTAACCAAGGTGGTTACCCGATATTTACCTTAGTTACCAGCCTCTGCAGCTCTCACGCTGCCTGTGCTGCCGGCTCCGGCTCTCTGCACATGTAGCTGCTGTACACATCGGGTTAATTAACCCGATGTGTACAGCAGCTAGGAGAGCAAGGAGCCAGCGCTCAGTGTGCGCGGCTCCCTGCTCTCTGCACATGTAGCTGCATTACACATCGGGTTAATTAACCCGATGTGTACAGCAGCTAGGAGAGCAAGGAGCCAGCGCTCAGTGTGCGCGGCTCCCTGCTCTCTGCACATGTAGCTGCATTACACATCGGGTTAATTAACCCGATGTGTACTGTAGCTAGGAGAGCAAGGAGCCAGCGCTCAGTGTGCGCGGCTCCCTGCTCCCTGCTCACACTGGTAACTAATGTAAACATCGGGTAACCATACCCGATGTTTACCTTAGTTACCAGTCTCCGCAGCTTCCAGACGGCGGCTCCGTGCAAGCGCAGCGTCGCTTACACGTCGCTGCTGGCTGGGGGCTGTTCACTGGTCGCTGGTGAGATCTGCCTGTTTGACAGCTCACCAGCGACCATGTAGCGATGCAGCAGCGATCCTGACCAGGTCAGATCGCTGGTCGGATCGCTGCTGCATTGCTAAGTGTGAAGGTACCCTAAGTTGAGTAGTCATAGTTACTCCTTGGCATGCAAAGATCTCTTCTGTCTAATCTCTTGCATCCTGCAGAGCCAGGTCATAATAGGCCTTTTGTGTTTACTCTATTACATATGGTGGGTGCCAGCACCTCCACCTACTGATCCAGAGTTTATTTATCCAGCTTTGTTATCCATTTGGAAACCGTTAGGAATGCCTCAATATCATCACCTGGGGACATCTTTTGTAAGGCTCTCCTTATCGTCTTCAGCACATGTGAATCATCACTTTGATTCAAGGTTGGTGTGGCTTCCTTGGGGTGGAGCCTCAGCCAGGATCGTCATCTGCTGCTGCTATTATTCTTGTTGCTGTTGTATATATTGCGGCTGCAGCTGGCACTGTGGCATCAACAGCTTATTGGTGTCCTGGTTGGCTTCCTGTTGCTGCTGGCACTGCTGCTGGAGATTAGCCTGCCGCAGCTGCTTTATCAACTCTTCCATGTTCTCTGTTTTCACTCCTGCCACAAATTTTATCCATGAAACGCAGTTTCCCAGCCGCAGTCACACGTCCGTCCCGCGGTATTTGTGCACCCATTCTCCACCATGTGTAGGGATATGGCTCACTAGGTTGCATATTGAGGTAGGTACAGGAGAAGATTTCAATAAAACATCCAGGCTGGTTTATTCAGACTTCATGAAATGCTCAGGATTACAAGTCAAACACAGCCTCTTCCAGGCATAAAGTGAATATATAAAACCAATGGTTAATACAATAGTACGAGTTTGTTAATGTCCAGCTGTTAGTCATTAGCAAGGAAAACTAATACTGGAGGTCTGCACACCTACACAAACAGACAGCTAATGTGTACACCTGGACTTTCTTATGTCCACTATACCACACTCCAGGATGGGGATATTTGAGCAGCCGGTCTAACTTATCTATCTAACTGCTCTTGAATCTGGCCCTGCCATGCCTTCTTAATGTTCTCAATACTATAAATACTGCAGCTTCCTTCTGGACTCACATGACAAAGCATAACCACCTCGGTGATACATATCTTCCATTTGTAACATGTCCGGCAGCCATCTCAGAAGGTGGATGCGCAGATCAAGATCTTAGCTTAATTAAAACATCATTAGGCTGATATCTTAATCTGAACATGCACTGTCTCTGGTGCCACTTTATATTTAAGACCTGAAGAGCGTCAGTGGATACAAACTGAGCATGTACCACAATATCAACCATACCTGCGCCCCCCTACCCCCCGCTGTCCTGCCCCCCTACATAGGCGGGGAAGCCGGCTCTTTCATCATCCCAGCTGCCCAGAATTGGCTGCCCCATCCTTCATCTATGGTGCTGTCTGCCAAGGTGTCCTGGAAATACCTAAGGTGTGTGCGGACACGCCCCTTTTCTTAAAAGGCCAATACACCCTGACTTGGAAGTGCCTCTCAGCTCAGCTGTGAGGCATTAGATATTTAAGGCACCTTCTCCGGAACCCGTTCCCAATCAAGGATGTACCGGTATGTCCTATTTGTCAGGTACTTACCAACCAATGATGTACTGATACATCCTGGCAATCGCGGGGCAGAAGGCGCTGTGCCCCAGCGATCGCCACCAGGGACTCTGATTACCTGAAAACTGAGCCCCAGCCCTCACAGCAAGGGTCGGCGCTACAACATGATCACTCAAGCTTTCTCAGTGCAGCTCTGACAGCTGCGATATTCTGCAGTTATCGAGCACTGCAGGACATTGCAGCTGTGATCACAGCACTGTAAAGCAAAAATATTACAAAAAGTCAGAAAAAAAACTCAAAAACTAAAAATTAATATTTCAATAAATAGTTATATTTGTGTAAAAGAAAAAAACAACAAAATAAGTATGCATATCTGGTATCACTGCATCTGGAACAACCCGATCTATTAAACTGTCAGACTAGTTGATCCCTTCATTGAAGACTGTAAAAGAAATAAATTAAAAAAATAGCAAAAACTATGTCTTTTCACAATACACCTGACAAAAAAGTGGAACAAAACGCAATCTAAAAGTCATATATAAATAAAAAGAAAACCCACACAGCTCCAGCAGCAAAAAAATTAAAAGTTATAGCTCTCCGAATACAGCAATTCAAAAACTGTTTTTCCTTTAAAATAGTTTTTATGGTGTGAAAGTGGCAAAACATAAAATAACTATATAAATATGGTATTGCTATAATTGTACTGACCCAAATAAAATTGTCTTATCCATTTTACTTCCACCAGGTATTAGATGTAGTAAGGTTACGTGCCTATGATCAGAAATAGCAGCATTTTGGATACAGCATGTTTTTGCTCCATTCAAAACGCTGTGTTGTACATAACAAGCACAGTGAATGGGATGTATAGAACTCCTATGTCCACTGTGCTTCTTTTCTCCACAGCGTAAACTGACATGAGGCACAGCTTCCTTAGCTGTAGCACGTAAATTCATGCTTGCAGAGATGCGAGTGCTCTTTTCAGGGAAAACAGAGCGAAAGTCCCAAACCTTGATTGCAGGCATGGGCAGCTGCAGTCTTCTATGGAGAACACTTGTGTTTCCGCAGAAGAAGACACCCTGCGTCCAGGACACAGCATGTGCGGATTATGGGCACAAACACTAAATCTCTGAAATTCGTGATTTAGACAAAATTCCCAACAGAAAATTCATGGTAATGAAGCAGAGGAATTCATTTTGACCTCATGTCTTGCCACGTTCAGGAGAAATTGGGTAACATGTTATGGGGCCTTTTTTATCTATTCCCCTTGTGAAAATTGGAGATTTGGTGTTAAAACAACATTCTTGTGGTAAAAAATGTATTTTTTCATTTTCATGGCTCAAAGTTTTAAAATACTGTGAAACACATGAGGGTTCATCAAGCTCACTAACCCTCTAGATAAATTGCTTCAAGGGTCTATTTTAAAAAATGGGGCCACAGTTATGGGTGCTCCACCTTGTAGATACACCAAGGGCTCTCCAAACGTGACATGGCGTCCGCTAAAAGTTCCAGCCAATTTTCCAGTCAAATGGTGCTCCTTCCCTTCCGAGCCCTGCCATGCACCAAAACAGTTGATTTCCACCACATATGAGGTATTAGCATATTCAGGAGAAATTACACAATAAATTGTATGGTTAATTTTCTCCTGCAACCCTTGTGAAAAAATCTATATGGTGGAAGTAATAATTTTGTGGTAAAAATGTATATTTTTTATTTTCAAGGCTCAACATTATAAAATTCTATGAAGCACCTGGGGGTTCAAAGTGCTCACCAAATATCTAGATAAATTCTTTGAGGGTTTTAGTTTCCAAAATAGTTTCACTTGTGGGGGAGCTACATTGTTTTGGCACCTCAGGGGTTCTTCACGCGACATGGCATCCTTTAATGATTCCAGCTAATTTTGCATTCAAAAATTTGAATGGCGCTCCTTCCCCTTCGAGCACTGTAGTGCGCTCAAAAAGTGAATTACCACCACATATGAGGTATCCGCGTACTCAGAAGAAATTGGACCATAAATTTTATGGTACATTTTTTCTTATTACCCTTGTGAAATTTCAAAATTTTATTGCTAAAATTTTGAAGGGAAAAAGTAAAATTTTATTTTTTCCTTCCACATTGCTTTGGTTCTAGTGAAGCACCTGAAAGATTAAAAATTGCATTAATGTAAAGCATACATGTGGGAAATGTTATTTACTAACAGTTTTGTGTGGTATAACTCTCGGATTTGAGGGCAATTTGAGGGCATAAAAATAAAAATGTTAAAAATTGCGAAATTTTCTAAATTTTTACAAAATTTCTGATATTTTCACAAATAAATGCAACAATATCACCCGGAATTTACCACTGTCATGAAGTACAATATGTCTCAAAAAACACTTTCAGAATCACCGGGATCCTTTGAAGCATTCCAAATGTGTGGCATGGTGGCTTAGTGGTTAGCACTGCAGCCCTGCCGTGCTGGGGTCCAGGGTTCAAATCCCACCAAGGACAACATCTACAAGGAGTTTGTATGTTCTCCTAGTGTTTGCGTAGGTTTCCTCCCACACTCCAAAGACATACTGATAGGAACTCTAGATTGTGAGCCCCCAATGGTGACAGTGTTGCCATTGTACGTAAAGCACTGTGGACTTAATAGGGCTATATAAATGAATAAATATTATTATTATGTAACGGGGTGCCGGGGGTGCCTCGGGGGTTGTAGTCGTGGCCCCTTTTTCTATCAGGCTAACCCCCGGCTCAGCCGTCACTTTTGGGACAGGGGATTGTTTTGTGGGGCAGAGTGTGGTGGAAGAGAGCACGCTGTCAGACGCAGGAAGACTTTGCAAGCGGAGATCAGTTGAACCAAACGACATTTTTATTGCACAGAGTTTCACAACAGACTCAATGCACGGATCTTGTAACACGCAATCACAATTCCTGCCGGGGAAAAAACTGCTCCTGTCTTCTCTTCTCAGGGGACCTTGCCCGGCTACTTCTAGTCTCCTTCACCTGGGCTCCCGCTCCGGCTACCGCAGATTTGACCCACACAACTCTGTTTCACCGTTCAGAACACTTTCCTTTTCTTTCCTTTCGCTAGCTGCCACCATAGCTCCCACACTCTGCCCCCGTTGCTCCTTCTCCCCCGTCCCGGAATCAATTAACTCAAACTCACACTTTTTCCCTTACAGCACTCTCTCTCCCTCCCCCTCAAGCTGCCGGCTCCTCCTCTCTTCTGCACTGTTTCTATGGGGACAGCCGTCCCACCCGGCCTCTAGGGGAAACCCATCTATACAGTAAAAATACATTAATATTAACAGCTTTATCTACCCCAGCGTGGGGTATCTTCAGGGGGGAAAACTGCACCTCCTTGTAAGGGGTCCGTCCACCCCTTACATTCCTCCCCTCTTTTTGCCTTAGCCTCCCGGCAAGGCTCGCACCTGTAAAACACAATCTTAGCAGCAAGGCAAACTTTGGATAAAACTTTAAAACCTTCATGAGAAAGAAACAACCACTGAGCGTACAAGTTCTGCGCCCGGAGTCCCTCCAAGGGAGCTCCCGGTCTTTGTAAGCAATGTGCCCGGAGGCTTTCACAGCACTCCCGGTCTTTGCAGGCAGGGAGCACAGATAATAAAAGTCTCCGTCAACATCACAGAGGGAGTCCTTGCACAGTCTGGCATCAGGCTCCTTCCGGGCTCGGTAACTTAAACGTGGTTACAAACTTTAAATCTTCACCGGTTCTTCAACAATACCGGTTCTTAGCACAGGTATGTCCCTCACCTCCGGTCGCTGGGATTCACACGGGGTGGTAAGCTCATAGCCATTCGGCCCGCTGGGCCCTCACATAATCGGAGAGGGACTGACCTGGCAAGCGGCGCAGCCTCTGGAACGGTTCATAGTTAACCGGTGTCTCCGATTCTTCTGGCTCCGACTTTGGCCCCTCGGCTCCCGGCAGAGGTGACGGGGTAGCTGGACGGGATGGCTGTGGACTTCCAACGACGACCACCGGGTGCGTCACCATACTTTGACGAATCGCCAATACCGCCGGCGTCTCCTTTTCCGGCTCAGCTATCAGTCCTGTAGTAACTTCTGGCGACACCGCCAGCGTGTTTCTCGGCCGGCAAGTCTCAGCCAGCACCGGTCTCTGTTGTGTACGTCTCCGGTACTGACACTCTTCCCATTCAATCTCTTGTTGCCACTGTGCGGCCTCTTGGGCAGTGGGCATCCGGGTCACTCCCACGGCAAATAGGCCCCGACATCCTACTTCTCTCCGGAACTTTACTTTCTCCCCTGGTTACAGTGTATGGAGGCGTTGAGGTAATCCTTCTATGTCCAAATTGACCCGGTTATAGAAAAAATGATCCCCGGACTCATCGTCCTCAATGAACCCGTAGCCTTCAGCCTGATTGAATTTGACCACAGTGCCAACGGTACACTGCCGATCAAACTCTTCGCTAAGGGGACCGGCCATCATCTCACGGGCCACGCTTTCGGCCAGTAACCTCTCTTGTACCGGGTCTGTTTCAGGCGGCGGGGACTGTCGTCAGGTCAGGGGCGTCGGTTTCACCGGCTCCCAGAATAATCCCCACTCATCTTCCTCTAACGCCGGGGCATGTTGCTCTCCCGGGGCCGGAACTGCTGTGTGGGCTGGAGGTCCCACCTTGACTGGCGTGATCACCTCCGAACTCTGGAGGGGTGTTTCCAGGGTTTCGCTTCCCGGCTGTAGTTGCGTCTTGTAGGTGGCCCGGACTTCAGTGGATGTTTCGCCGGTCACGGCGTCCCATGAAGTGACCCACGTTACTTTTGCGGGCCGCTCCGGACCTCCTGGCACAGCCGGTAGCTTAATGGTGAGTGCCTCTTTGGCTGCAGTCTGCCTCGGGCGTCCTCTTCCCAGGCTGGTTGCCACCAGCGCGCCCACTGCAGCTCTCTGCTTTATCTGGGTCTCCATCTCATTCCGAGTCAGTTGTAGAGTTGTCGTCTCTTGCAGCTCTTCCTGTAATGGCGCCAGGGACGGTGGAGATGCTGGGGAAGGTGCAGGCGGGCCTTCTTTTCCCGCTCTTGCATACACTCCACCCCCAGTCTCGCACATCAAATCGACCCAGCACAGGCGACACCTCTTTTTTCCTGTAGCGCCGCCATCTTCACATGTCTTCAGCAACATCTTGGCGCCAGCACCTCCCCTCTTTGGGCGGCGCACTCTGTACTTTTTCTTCGCCGGCCAGCTCAGGGTTCTTCGCTTGGTGCCAATTCTTCGCGCGCTCGCTGTATTCGTGAAGACGGCGGCCATCTTACCGCCGTCTTGTGCCTGGTCCAACGCCTTAGGCACCACTTGGTCTCCATCTTCTTGGATCGGGACCCCCTGCAGATAATCCGGATCCTGCCGACTACGCCACATGTAACGGGGTGCCGGGGGTGCCTCGGGGGTTGTAGTCGTGGCCCCTTTTTCTATCAGGCTAACCCCCGGCTTAGCCGTCACTTTTGGGACAGGGGATTGTTTTGTGGGGCAGAGTGTGGTGGAAGAGAGCACGCTGTCAGACGCAGGAAGACTTTGCAAGCGGAGATCAGTTGAACCAAACGACATTTTTATTGCACAGAGTTTCACAACAGACTCAATGCACGGATCTTGTAACACGCAATCACAATTCCTGCCGGGGAAAAACTGCTCCTGTCTTCTCTTCTCAGGGGACCTTGCCCGGCTACTTCTAGTCTCCTTCACCTGGGCTCCCGCTCCGGCTACCGCAGATTTGATCCACACAACTCTGTTTCACCGTTCAGAACACTTTCCTTTTCTTTCCTTTCGCTAGCTGCCACCATAGCTCCCACACTCTGCCCCCGTTGCTCCTTCTCCCCCGTCCCGGAATCAACTAACTCAAACTCACACTTTTTCCCTTACAGCACTCTCTCTCCCTCCACCTCAAGCTGCCGGCTCCTCCTCTCTCCTGCACTGTTTCTATGGGGACAGCCGTCCCACCCGGCCTCTAGGGGAAACCCATCTATACAGTAAAAATACATTAATATTAACAGCTTTATCTACCCCAGCGTGGGGTATGTTCAGGGGGGAAAACTGCGCCTCCTTGTAAGGGGTCCGTCCACCCCTTACATTTATATAACCTGTTAAAGCGACACTGGTCGTTAAAGTGAAAATGGGCTCAGGGGTGAAGGGGTTAAGGGAGGCGCCTGGACAACGAGTTCTATACATGACTAGTTTTCAGGTCCTCAGTGCTGCAGCTGTCATTGATCTGTATGCTGTTACTGATTTGAATCTGTTACAGTGCATTACAAGTCCACTGCTGCTTCAACTATTCACACCAGCCGTGTCCTACAATATCTGCTGTTTCTGCTGCAAGCGTCCCCGCCGGCTGCCTATCACAATATCCACTTCTGCAAATATCCATGTCAGCTGCTGCTGCTGCATCCATCCCTGCAGAATCCAAGACCAGGCGGCTGCTTCCATTTCTACAACCAAAGACTACTATATCTGTGGCACCAGATGCCAAGGTATTTTTGATCCCTTGGGGCTGCATTCTGTTGGCTGCCTACCTGCGTGTGTGCCACACCACATCCAGTGGCGGTAGTGAAGACTCAGTGGCTGATCCAGTGTGCTCCTCCAGGCGAGTGATTGGTGCCTTTGGTCCAGTGGACCCACTAACCTCAAGCTTACTCTATAAGTATAACAGCCATCCTCGCCAATGATGATGGGAGTGCAACATTTCTAAATGGAGGAAGGTCAGTGAATAATCAGTGAGGCTGCTTTCAGACCTCCGGTTTTAGCAGAGCCGGCCAATGCAGCTCTAAAACCTATGCAACGGATGCGGCAACAATACCGCATCCTTTGCATAAGTTTTTGACATGCGGCCCGTCCGTTTTTTGCCGCTTGCGGCACGCTACCGTGCATGCGCAGTGGAAAAAAAACGCATGCGGCGGCCGGATGCGGTGTTTGCCGCAGGACCCTGCATGCGGCGTCCATAGGCATGCATTGCAAATCGTGCTGCATCGGCTGGATGCACCGCAATGCGGTTTTTTTTGCCGGACAAAAAAACGTGCCAGGCAGCGTTCCATCTGGCCGCCGCATCTGCTAAATCTGCAATTTATTCAGCTCTCTATGACCTACCTGCTGATATGGATGGCTTAGTAGGGTTAATCCTACTGACAGATTCCCTTTAAAGAATTTACAGTTGCGCAAAGCACCATATCTGTAGTAAAATGCTGAATTTTCAGCTTTTGACTGTAAGTTGCAGACAAAATACAAACTACATTTGACCAGTAGCCTATAGCTATGCCTTTAGTGTACATTAAGGATTGTCAGAAAAAAATTCTGTTTCCTGTGATATAAAAGCCACAGGGGATTTTTCTCCACTATTGCTTCAGGCAAGATTAAAATTTTTAACACATATGTCAGCCTAGGATTCTAATGCTTGAAGCTGGCAAGCTAGGATTTTAATGCTGGACATACATATCTTGACTGTTTTGCGTTTTGAGTCAACTATTCTATTACAAATATTGTACAGAAAAAGAAAAATCTGGCTATTTTCTTCCATATAAAGCATAGTATCTGTCCATGGGTGCCAATTCTATTTTTTTTTTTTTAATTTTGCAGATCCGCTTGAATTTAGTCAGGAAATTGGATATACAGTACAAAGGTTTTACTCTATGCAAATGGAATGTGCCCAAAAGCCATTAAAAAACCCATGTGAATTATGCACTGACATCTTTGTACCCCAAAGCATAATAAATGGATGGGGAAAACAGGAGCTAAAAAATAATGAGTTCTAGTCAGCTCTTGAAATATGAGGGAAGAGAAGACCTGAACCAAAGCAGAAGACAGCAGAAGACCTTCAGGATACTGCAGCAACAGGTCCAGGCAATCTAGAAAAAAATAGCAGCCCCCGATTCCTAGATTCTCTAAAATTCAGATTTGCCAGTGATACCAAACAAATTTGATTTGTTGTAACTAGAGTTGAGCGCGGTTTGTGGTTCTCCAGTTCGCGGTTCGAGTGATTTTGGGGGTGTTCTAGATCGAACTAGAACTCGAGCTTTTTGCTAAAAGTTCGTTAGCTCGAGTTACGTTCGAGAACGGTTCTATCAGCAAAAAGCCAAGCTAATTACTAGCTGGCTTTTCGCTGTAATAGTGTAAGTCACTCTGTGATTCCCACTATTATGAAATTTCAGCGTATAGTGTGCAGGGACTGCGCGTTCAGATCACTGTTGCTGGGATAATGGCGATCGCCAATTTTTTTTTCTTTTCTTCCTTCCCTAAGCGTGCATGTAGTGGGGCGGGCCAGCATGTCAGCCAATCCCAGACACACACAGCTAAGTGGACTTTTTGCCAGACAAGCAAGGGCATGTGTCATAGGCTGTCCATGTCACATGTCCTTGCATTATAAATACGGCAATGTTCCCGTCTGGACGCCATTATCTGCCTTCTGCGTCTGGGTGACAGTCACCGCTGACGCAGCTCCTGCCGCCGATTCTGCTGTGTACGCTCTACACACAGCGCTCTACAGATTAGGGATAGAAGTTTAATTCAGCCCTTTTCAGGGCTAATTTCATCCGGCTCAGAGCCATAGGTGACAGTCAGGTCCATGGAAACAGTTTTTAACAGCTACAGATAACAGCGTCTGTGTAGCTAAGCTCAGGGACTTCCTTGCTGCATTTCACCATTAGGAGGGATAGAAAGTGAGGCTTCCTTTCCTCTACACACACCCACAACCCTGCCACTGTACCCTCCTGCCCTTTTAAGCAAAGCCATTTTAATTGCAGAGTGCTGCCAGTTAGTGCCATCCAAAGAGTGGCTGCTGTCCTCCATTATTGTGGCACTTGTGCAAAGCAAGTCCCACCACCTTTGCATTCTCCCCTCCTGCAAATTTTTGCAAAGCCATTTTAATTGAAAAGAGTGCTGGCAGTTAGTGGCATCCTAAAAGTAGCTGTTGGACTTCATTAGTGTCCCACTGGTGCCAAGCTTTTTCCAGTACCTCAGCATTGCACCCTCAAGCTCATTTTTACTAAGCCATTATAATGGCAAACACTGAGGAAACTTAGTGGCATCCTAAAAGTGGCTGTTGGACTTCAGTAGTGTCCCACTGGTGCCAAGCTATTTCCAGCACCTCTGCATTGCACCATCAAGCTCATTTTTACTAAGCCATTATAATAGCAAGCACTGAGGAAACTTAGTGGCATCCTAAAAGTGGCTGTTGGACTTCAGTAGTGTCCCACTGGTGCCAAGCTTTTTCCAGCACCTCTGCATTACACCCTCAAGCTAATTTTTACTAAGCTATTATAATTGCAAACTGTGCTGCCAGTTTAAGGGCCATAGTTCCATTGTCAGGGATAGTCTGTGTTGTTTCTTTTGCTGTCAATAAAGCTAGACCACCTCTGCAATCTACACCACCTCTCAATTTTTACTACCACATTAATGGACAATCTTGTCGCAATCAAAATGAGTGGCAAAATGACAGATGCTGGTGGAAAGGGGAACAGGCGTGTTGGAAAAGGAAAAAAGTTTGTGTCCGTGGGGAAGGTGGCAAAGCTCCATTAACATCAGCTGAAGATAGGCCATCTTCCAGTAAAAGTAAGATGCCTACTACTTTCCATGGACAATCCGATGTGCTCCCTTTTTTACAAACACGAACAACTGGAACAAAGGTAGATGATGCCCAAAAAAAGAACATGCTTGAATGGATCTCAAGTGGTCCAACAAGTGCCTTCTCCTCCACCTCAACTACCGCATCCAAAAAATCCCAGTCCTCTAAGTTGTCATCCCAATCACATTTGCTTTCTCCCAGCTCTCAAGTCTCCATCCGCTCTGCACAGTATGGTGGAACAGAGATGGCTGAGTCTGCAGAGCTGTTCAGTCACACTATAGGCTGGAAATCAGAGGTCTGCTCCCAAGCTACAGTAAGTACAGACCAGGAAATGGTCTGCAGTGATGCCCAGAACCTTTGTGACTCAGATTCCGGCCGTGAGGACCAAGTTTCTGAGCATAATGTTGACCCTTTTTCACAAACTGTAACACCTGTTGTTATAGACAATGAGGATCATACTGATGACGATGAGACGCAGATACCATATTGGGATGACAACTTAAATATTCGGTCAGGGCAGTAAGAGGCTCGGTCTGAGGGTGAGGGGAGTGCAAACACAACGCTTGATGAGGAAGTTCTAGATCCCACCTACTGTCAACCCATGGTCAGGCACTTGAGGAGGTCAACAGAGGCGGTGGAGGAGGATGAAATTGACGACGAAGTTACCTTTCGCCTTCCTGGACAGAGGAGGAGTACTGGTAGCACGTCTACAACTGCATCCTCAGCCACCACTTTGCCTCTGAGCACTAGTCGGGGTGGCTCAGCAGGTCACAAGTCCTCTAAGCCTTGCCTAGCCTGGTCCTTTTTTGACCTTGCAAAGGATCGACCAAATCATGTGATCTGTAAAATTTGCCGGGAATCTGTTAGTAGAGGGCAAAAACCTCAGCAGTTTGACAACTTCTTCCATGAATTGTCACATGAATACCAAGCAGTGGGAAGCTCACTGTGCTGCAATGCGGCCTAGCAGAGCGGACCATCCACCGCCTGCCCCTTCCAGTGCATCCGCGCGCTCTTCATCTTCTAGGACTGTGGGGACAGCTGCACACCTGGTTTTCCACGCACAACTTCCACCACTGTAACTGCAACAGGCAGTTTGCTTGGTAGGCCGTCAGTTGGTTTGGAAGGGGAAACAAGTGCATGTGTACAGCTCTCTCAGACATCGATAGCACCAACGTTGGATGAAGGCAACATCATGTCTATGCCTGCACTTTACTCACAAACCTGCATTTTTCCAGGGACACCCTACTCACCACCGTCTACACACAGCAGCCAGATCTCTGTCCCTCAGATGTGGACAAATAAAAGGCCATTTCCTGCGACCCATGACAAAGCTAAGAGGTTGACTTTATCCCTCTGTAAGCTCTTGGCTACCAAAATGCTGCCTTTCCGCCTGGTGGACACACAGGATTTTAGAGCCCTTATGTCTGTTGCTGTGCTCCAGTACCAGATGCCCAGTCACCACTACTTCTCTAAGAAAGTTGTGCCTGCACTACACCAGCATGTCGCACACAACATCACCGCTTCCTTGAGAAACTCTGTGTGTGAACGGGTGCATTTCACCACCGATACTTGGACCAGTAAGCATGGACAGGGACGTTACATGTCGCTAACTGGGCAATGGGTAACTATGGTGATAGATGGTGAAGGGTCTGCTGCACAAGTCTTGCCGTCCCCACGACTTGTGTGTCAATCCTCTGTCTGTCCAAGTTCCTCCACTGCTTCTGCCTCCTCAACTTTGTTTGGGTCCTCCACCTCTTCCCCAAGCCTGCCTGGTCTGGCCACCAGCGTTGTAACTGCGCAGAAGGAATCACGCACCCCTCATTACTATGCTGGCAGCTGAGCGCAACGGCATCAGGCGGTCTTTATCTTGAAATGTCTTGGAAATAAGAGTCACACAGCGGCTGAGTTGTGGGCAGCTGTGGAGACTGAGTTTGGTAAATGGTTGTCTCCACTCAACCTGCAGCCTGGTAAGGCCGTGTGCGACAATGAGACAAAGGGGGGTCTTTTGTCACGGCTCCTAGCTCTATATGCTGCTGTGGTCTGGGCACTCTGTGGGCCAGGAGACTTGTAATCTTCTGCCCTTCGAATTCTGCTGGTGGGACTTTAGTACCCACGCAACCTAGAGTTCCATTGCCCTGTTCTCTGCGCTCGGTCCTGAGGGAAGCATTTGTGCAGCTCCCTTTCCAGCAACCGACATCTCTCCACTCCTGACTTGTTCTGATCAGTTTCACTTTCTGTGTGTGCTCCTAACTCCTCCTCCAGGTCAGAATGCATAGGGAAGCTCCCCTTAAACCGGGTTCTTGAGCTCCCCCTTCTGGTCTGGAGTAGGAAGTGTTGAGTGCTCGTGTACCTAGCTTGGGAACTCCCCCTTGCTTCTAATAATGGCATCACCCCCTGGAGGAGGGCAATGTTACTGTGGCAACCGGACAACTGGGGTGCCATACATGCCTAATATGTATAGAGGTTGATATGGTCAAATAGTGTGAGTAGAAATAGACAACATACAATGCAGAGGAAAGAACTGTGCAGCTAACCTATAATGGTGGAGTACAGCTTAGCAGTCACCTCACTATTTTCTCGGGAAGAATAGGGAAGCCAGATGGTTTAAAGTGACAAGTCCTGCGTGTCAGTCATAATCCAGAGAAGTGGTTTTAGTTGTTGAACTACAGGTATTGTACTAGATGACCCAGCTGTGTGGCGCAGGAGATACTGATAAGACAGTCATTAAGACGCAATATTGCTAGCACAGGGTCAGCCACCATAATACACTTGCAAAGGCCATAACAGGTGGCCGGAGACCTATTGGGACTATAAAAAGCCAGGAAGAGTGAGACCTGTAACATTAATTGTGTGTCCTCAGGTGCAAAGGGCCATGAAGTAAGATGGTAGTGTCTAACTGGGCATTGGTGAGCTGTGATAGAAAGAAGGTATAGGTAGTAGACTGCACCACAAATATTTGAAGAAGCTGAACTCATTTTTAAGATCACATTGAATTTTCTACTGCAATCTTTTAAGTAAACATGTCTCTATATTGGAAGAAATTACAAATAACTGAATATTATAAGAAGCCTATTCTCCATTCGGTGACTTGGGTCCAGCCACAAGAAGATGCTGTTCCTTGGTCGCCATCCCTGCACCCGTACGAGAAGACATTTTGCTTTCTGATCCAGTACATGCCCTTACAATTCAATTAAATGGGCTTTTACAACTTCTGTTCACAAAATGAGGCATAAAATTGTTCCTCAGTTTCTCCTATCTGTGCCATTCCTGTGATACAGTGTTATTTTCTTGTTTGACTTTAATGTCGGAAGAAATAATCAGCAATAAGCTACATGTAAAAGAAAATTTTTGCATATTATGATTCATGGAAGCAATTCTAAGAGCTCCAAACAGCACACTGGTTGCGAGCTGAACGAATTAACCTATTTGTGTACCGAAAATCTATTCTACACACATTCAGTTAACCTAAAGTACAAAAGAGCAGTTCATAGTTAATGATGTTGAATGACATTAATTAAGATGTCAGAGGCTTGGTTAGTGTTACAGCAGCACTGCCAGGTTTCCAGCACATCTAAGTAATTCTCCAAAGTTATGACTGACAAAAGGTCTATGTCCTTCAATGCTAGTAAAATGAACATCCAACATGACAGCTGTTGTCAGGTAGACAATAGGCGCAGCATATGACGCACTATGAAGAATTAAGAAGGAGGCTGTTTCCACATTGGTAATTAGCCCATTTGCATGAATTATTTAGGCCGATGTGCTCTCCAGTTACTAAGCCTGGATGCCATGGGCGCCTGGTGTTTTTGTTCTCTTCTCTATAGACAAGTTCGCGTTACCACTCATCGATATTCCACTCTCCTCAGCATCAGGATGGGTTTCTAAACCATTTAATTTGTTTGCTAATAAACTGTTATCAGCCACTTGCATGACGACAGGTAATGGGAAAACCGTCTGATCACTAATAAAAGCTGATGAACTGTAGCAATTACTAACAGCTACTGTGCCTGAAGTTACATCCCGGAGCAAACCTTGTCTCATTCACAGCCCATTCATTTATTGGCACATCCTGTCAATCTAACCAACTGTTAATGGACCTGTATATCCAGAATCACTTGTGACAAGAAGAAAAATGTCAATTCCTGTAAATGCAGCTACTCCATGTTCACCATGACCCCCTCTCCAGAAGACCGAAGTCATATCAAGAAGACCAAATAAGCATTGGATTGTAACCCATTCATGTCATATTGTATAAACTTTATAAATGTGTTGTCCAAAAAAACAAAAACTAAAAAAACAAAATATTTGTTCTGCCCCATAGAGAGCAAAGGAGAGAAGTGATACCTAACTTAATTCCTCATAAACTGTCAAATTCTTAATAAAATTAAATCTGATATTTATTTCTGGGCAAGAAGTGATGTAACCAATATAGTTGCCAGTATATCTGCCATAGAGATTACCACCTCACTTCATGATGTCCTGAATGGCAAATAACTCACAAGATTAATAATTAGGTGTGGGTTGTTCTCATTGAGTAAGCAGGCTATTGGCTTATAAGCTTCATGTGATATAAATACTAAGAACATGAACCAGGCAGAAAGTCATCTACTCAAATTTTTACATAGCAATGTATGTTACTTCCATCCTCCAGTGGGCCAGCTAAATGGTGGCCAATATGATAATAAAAGCAAGAAAAGGAACAAAGTATGTACAAGCTTAAAAGTAGAAAAGTACAAAAGTGCATGACCAAGTTTCTCATGTTCCATTTGTTTACAGTCAAAAGACGTGGATACTTTGCGTGGAGGTGGGGACTGATTTTCCGATTAAAATTCATGTATTTTAAACTACAAGTAATTTTTGAAATTAAGTTGCTTTAAAAATGTTGAATCAATTTGCTTTTGTTGGCAATGGAATAACGCAGGACTTGTAACGCTAATACAGTATGTCTATTTCTAAACTCCTCTGTATGGATTTATGACCACAGACCACATCAAAGTGGATCTGAACTTTAACATCAATTTCAAGGAGCTCAGAAAGACAAATAGCAGAGTTACAAAAACCCCCTTACAGCAGGGGTGGGCAATCAATTTGACAGACCTTGACTGTTGTTGAGGGCTGAACCTATTGACTGAAATTAATTCTGCTCAATATTAATAGTAATATAACACAGTAACTAAAATTATTTCATAACAATATAATTTGTACCACTTAATATTGAGCAGAATTATGTATGCTAACATGCTCCTCTATATAATGTATGAGCCCTTACATGGTCTCTTATCTACAGTATGAGCCCCCACATAGTCCCCTACATACAGTATGATAACTCAGATAGCCCCTATTTCTGTGGTATAAGCCCTCACATAGCCCTTCTATACACAGTATGAGCCCTCACATAGCGTCCTATATAGTTTGAGGCGCCATATAACCTCTCTCTCTATATATATAGTATAAGCCCCCATATTGTCTCTCTATATAATGTATGAGCACCCAAATAACCCTCTATATTTGGTGTGAGCTACACATAGTCACATATATACAGCATCAGCCCCATATATCCTCACTATAGGCAGTATGAGCCCTCAAATAACTCCCTATATACTGGCACACATTAACAGGAGGACTGGTGGATTGGAATAAAGATGTGAGAATATCCCAATCGCCAGCCAGGGTCTACCGTGCAGAGATGGAAATCTGCAGCTAAAAACCTGGCGGACACTTCAGCAGCAGTAATGCAATTGTGTATACACTGCACTGTGTTGGACTGCACACAGTGATGAAGGGACACAAGGCACAATTTCTGTTTAGACTGCACAGAGAATGTACTCTACTACTGGTAGTAGCCCCTGTTCACACCACATAGGCAAACTGCACAGGCAGTAGACTACGTTAAACTCCACAGAGACTACAAGCACAAATAGAGATCTCTGTAACCCCTTAGAGACTCTTTGTACTACTCCTGATTTAAATAGAAAGTAAGTCGGTTGGCACTGCACTAACCGTGCTACCTGAGGTTTAAAGCGCAATAAAAGAAAGGCAGAATTACCATGGCAGACTAATGGCAGGGCCACTACAACTCTGCATACACTTGCCCTAGCACTGGCACTGCACCAAATTCTCTGTCATGCAACCCAGGTACCAACATCTTACTGCCAGACCCACACACCAGACGCGTTGAGTAGGGATAATCGAATTCCAAAATATTGGACTTCACGAATATCCAACAAATAGGCCGCCACTATTCGACTATTCCTGAATATTCGATGTCTAAGGGAAACCCGAATAATTTCACGTGGGACCTAACGCTTAGTTGTGGTAACTCAGGAAATGGCTGAAATGGATGGGAAAAGGCAGAAACAGTATGGGCAGAGCCTGCAGAAGGTGCGTAACTGCATTTCTAGTGTCTTGGAATAACATGCTTAGAGCAGCACGCGGCTTTTACGTAGTCATCAACACAGCTCTCAAACCAAAGTAAAAAAAGGGGAAATTGATAAGAAACAGTTTGTAGTGTCTAATCACTTTAATAAAATGTAAAATCAAGCCCCGACCTCAAAAAAAGCTTCTTCTTCTTCTGGCTCCTGTGCATCCTCCTCAACATCCGCCGGTGTCCAACCGTCGACATTATTCCCCAGCTGGAATCCTGGCAACACTGCATCGGCTAAGCGGCAACACGCTCTACTGAAGCTCATCTGTATCGATGACAAATCGCACACGACACCTGAGCTTTTGAAAGCAATAACTGAGCAGACAAATGGGTGGCTTGCACCGTTGGACCTCCATTCAGGGATGGTAGTGTGCAGCAGTGGTCATAATGTGGTGGTGGCTTTAAAGCTTGGAAAGCTTGTACAGGTTCCTTGTATAGCTCACGTTGTAAATTTAGTAGTTCAGCACTTTCTCACAAAATACCCTGAGATACCAGACCTACTTACTAAGGTACGACGTATTAGCGCCCATTTCCGCAAGTCATCTCCCTCTTTTGCTGGCCTGGTAGTGCTGCAGCAGTGCTTACACTTGCCTCATCACAGTCTAATATGTGACCTCCCTATGACATGGAATTCAACCTATCATATGTTGGCCAGGATCCATGAGCAGCATGCTCTTATCAGCATTACCATTCCACTGATTTGTTTACTGAAACGTTCTCTGGATAATCTGACTGACCAAAGTATTAATGCACCCCAGGTGTCTGTGGATCCAGACTTCACAATAGTTGCTAGTAATCCGTACAACCTCGGCCAACAGGCTCAGGCCACCTTTGGTCAGCATCATGTGGATGAGGATGAGGAGGATGATGAAGAACAGGAATGGTTTGAAGTTGGTAACCAAGGGATTGACAACTCAAGCTTCAGGGCTGTCCAGCATGGATGGCCTGAGGAGGAGCAGGAGGGGGAGAGACAGACTAAAGGGCACTTTACACGCTGCAATATCACTATCAATATCGCTAGCGAGTGTACCCGCCCCCGTTGGTTGTGCGTCACGAGCAAATCGCTGCCCGTGGCGCAAAATATCGCTTACACCTGTCACACGGACTTACCTTCCCTGCGACGTCGCTGTGGCCGCCAAACCGCCTCCTTTCTAAGGGGGCGGTTCGTGCAGCGTCACAGCGATGTCACACGGTAACCGTCCAAAGAAGCGGAGGGGCGGATATGAGCAGGCGGAATATCCCGCCCACATCCTTCCTTCCTCATTGCCGGTGGACGCAGGTAAGAAGATGTTCGTCGTTCCTACAGTGTCACACATAGCAATGTGTGATGCTGCAGGAACGATGAACAACCAGCGATATGCACCACCAACGATATTATGAAAAGGAGCGCCGTGTGAACGATCAACGATTTTTGACGTTTTTGCAATCGTTGATCGTCGCTCCTAGCTGTCACATGCTGCAATATCGTTAACGACGCCGGATGTGCGGCACAAACACCATGACCCCGACGATATATCGTTAGCGATGTCGCAGCGTATAAAGCATCCTTAAGGAGGAGAGGAGGTTTAGGGAGACAAAGTGTATTCTTAGCAGTGACACACAAAGGTTTCCGGTTTGGAGTGTGGCACACATGGCACAGTTCATATCATACTGCCTTGATCATGACTGTTGGCTAGTCCACATTATAGCAGACAACAAATACTGGTTATGTACATTCCTTGATCCACGCTACAAAGACAATTTCGCTTCGCTACTTGTGGAGGCAAATAAGGATTGTACTACGGAAACATTCAAGAAGGCTGTAGTGAAGCAGTTGATGAAACGATTACCCTCAGATCATGCTGGTGTCAGAGGTAGCGTGTCATCTCATGAAACAGGATTACAAGAGAGAGCTACGCATAGTAGGAGCAACACAGGCGGGGGACTAATGTGCCAAAACTGATCCATTTTTCACAAACCGTCAACTTCCAATCAGATACCGGTTGGGGGAACTATGACAAGGAGGGAACACTTAAGTAAGATGGTGAGGGACTATGCAGGTGACCATATCAGCGTGCTTTCAGAGTCTACAGTTCCCTTTAACTAATGGGTTTCCAAGCTCAACACTTGGCCAGACCTCGCCTTATACGCTTTGGAAGTGCTTGCTTGCCCTGAGCGTGTTTTCAGCTCAGCGGGGTCAATAATAACAGATAGTCGCACACGACTATCCACGGAAAGTGCAGACAGTTTGACGATGATCAAAATGAACCACAGATGGATTGGCCCAGAGTATCTCAGGCTGCCTGTTAACAAGACCCAATAATAACTGTAGCCCCAAAATTTGTATTTCTTAAGTTCAAATAAGTTCCATTGTTTCTCATTCAAGACTATTTTGTCTTCTATCATCTAATGAGACCGCATGACTAATGTAACTTGTTATGCTGCTGTGATTTAATTGTTCGGCCCAATCACCCAGGGCAACATGGCTTTCTTCTGGCCTTGGGTGCTCAAACATCTGTGTATCACTGCACACCACGGCCTCACGAAGCACCTTTTTCATGCCAAAAGGCATGCTTTTTGATTTTCCAGCAAAGTCTATGGAAAATGGTGATTTTCAGACCGCACTTTGCGTTTCTAAACGCTGCGTTTAATTTGCATATTTTGTGGCAAAAACCATGCATTCAAAAAAGCAGCATGTCAGTTGTTTTTGCCATTTGGGGTGTGTTTTGCTAACATTGAAGTCAATGAGAAATGGCAAAAACCAAGATTCCTTCAAATTCCTGCGTTTTACTTGCTTTTTATGTGCAGAAAACATGCGTTTTGGACTTCCAAAACACATGCTTTTTGGACATCAAAATAATGATTTGATATGTTCCTTTACACACACACATAATCCGACAATTAAATTTAAGAAAAATATGCATTTATTGCTATTTTAGCGATACGATGTATATTACCGCTATAATTTTATGAAATATATCTATTTTCATTATTTTTCCCATTAATATAGATTTGATCCTTTTTTTTCTCTTTTTTCATTCTGTTTGACTGTTTAAACTTTATTTAGTAGTGTCTTGATGTTCAAAACGCATCTGTCAAAACGCAGGTGAAAAAGCATGTCAAAAGCACTGTAAACGCATCAAAAACGCGGTAAATACGCATGCGTTTTCAGCGCTAAAGTTCTAAAAAAGGCAACTTTGGTCAAATCAATTAAGCCCAAAACGTGCGTTTAGAACTGCAAGTAGGTGAACGCAAAGTGCGTTCTTAGCCTGACACTATGTTTTAGTAGCAACAGGCCACTATCTAGGTTCTGTACGATATGAAGGAAACACCAGGATGCTAGGTTGGTGCTATAAGGGTATTTGGGCAGTGCAAAACCCAAATGGCAAAAACAATTGACATGTCAATTGTTTTTGCCATTTGGGTTTTGCACTGCAAAGCTGAGTTTTTGACCAAAGTTCTGCAACAAAATGGCTGCAGTTTGAACTGCATAGTGCGGACAAGAAACCCAAATTCCCATAGACTTTGCTTGAAAAGCAGAACACATCCATTTTTGGCATTAAACGCTGCAGTTGAAAAAGCAGCTAAAAAGCAGGTAAAAAGCAAAGTGCGGTCGCACCCTAAAGCACAGAGAGCCTCATGAAGACCAAAGAACACAACAGGCAGGTCCGTGATACTGTTGTGGAGAAGTTTAAAGCCAGATTTGGTTACAAAAAGATTTCAAAAACTTTAAACATCCCAAGAAGCACTGTGCAAGCGATTATATTGAAATGGAAGGAGTATCATACCACTGCAAATCTACCAACACCCGGCCATCCATCCAAACTTTCATCTCAAATAAGGAGAAGACTGATCAGAGATGCAGCCAAGAGCCCCATAATCACTCTGGATGAACTGCAGAGATCTACAGCTGAGGTGGAAGAGTCTGTCCATAGGACAACAATCAGTCGAACACTGGACAAATCTTGCCTTTATGGAAAAATGGCAAGAAGAAAGCCATTTCTCAAAGATATCCATAAAATGTGTCGTTTAAATTTTACCACAAGCCACCTGGGAGACACACCAAACATGTGGAAGAAGGTGCTCTGGTCAGATGAAAACAAAACAAACATTTTGGGCACAATGCCAAACAATATGTTTGGTGTAAAAGCAACACAGCTCATCACCCTGAACACCCCATCCCCATTGTCAAACATGGTGGTGGCAGCATTATGGTTTGGGCCTGCTTTTCTTCAGCAGGGACAGGGAAGATGGTTAAAATTCATGGGAAGATGGAAGGAGACAAATACAGGACCATTGTTGAAGAAAATCTGTTGGAATCTACAAAAGACCTGAGACTGGGAAGGAGTTTTGTCTTTCAACAAGACAATGATCCAAAACATAAAGCAAAATCTACAATGGAATGGTTCACAACTAAGCGTATCCAGGTGTTAGAATGGCTACGTCAAAGTCCAGACCTAAATCCAATAGAGAATCTGTGGAAAGAGCTGAAAACTGCTATTCACAAACGCTCCCCATCCAACCTCACTCAGCTTGAGCTGTTTGTAAAGGAAGAATGGGCAAGAATTTCAGTCTCTCGATGTGGAAAACTGATAGACACATACCCCAAGCAACTGCAGCTGTAATCGCAGCAACAGGTGGCGCTACAAAGTAACTTAAAGGGGCTGAATAATATTGCAAGCCCCAATTTTCAGTTTATTACTTTTTATAAAAGTTTAAAATAAGCAATCAATTTCGTTCAACTTCACAATTGTGTCGCACTTGTTGTTGATTCTTCACCATAAAATTATTTTTTTTTATCTTTATGTTTGAAGCCTGAAATGTTGCAAAAGGTGGAAAAATTCAATGGGGCCCGGCCGAATACTTTTGCAAGGCACTGTATTTTGCCTATTATATTCTATAAATCAAATAGTTTAAAATTCATTGAAATCAAAAATATCATTTATAAATATTTACCAGTAATTGATTAAGATAACATAAAAAGGTAATGCAAAATGGCTGCAGATATGTGGCTAAAAGAGGCCGATTGTTGGGAAATATTCTTTCCCTTAGCCTCTTTCAAACTAAATCAAATGATCCAACTTGATCATCGTCTAAAGATTTTTTTTTCACTGTGCGAGGAATCGGTGTAATGTCTGCTTATTTGCTGTAAATAAAATGCCAGTTTTTCCTGCTACATGATGTGAGTCACACAATTGATTCTTTTATCCATTGTGACTCGCACTATGTTGTATACTGCATTGAATGTGACATTTGTGACTTGCATTATATAGGATGTAAAAAAACGTAAACTAAAAAGACGCATTGCAAAATATTTGCAAATACTAACAATAAAAATAGTTGATATACAGGAGCAGTACGACAATTTGTCAAACATAATGCAGATAATTCTAATTTTAATTCTATGGTATTGAGAAAGTAGCCTACTTTGAAAAAGGTAGGGAGCTGGCAAAACAACTTATTCTGCATGACGATTTCTTGGATTTTAACATTAAATACTAAGTTCCTCAATAGCATGAATCTTAAAAATTACCTTTTCTACATATACTTAGTGAGGTTGATGAATGGTTAACTTTCTGCACATGCATGTTATAGGCAGTGTGTTCACTTAATCTAATTGGTGATATTGAAATGTGATTGGCCTCAAGGAACTTAAAATTAGATGTTTGTGATTTTTGGATATACACTGAAGAGCAAATGGGTAACAATGTTTTGAACTTTTGACTTTCAAGCTCAATATGTCACCATCAGTACAGCTTTGAATGTGAGACTACCTTTATTTTATAGACAACCATACAGTCATGGCCAAACGTTTTGAGAATGACACCAAAATTATATTTTCACATGATCTGTTGCCCTCTGGTTTTTAATTGTGTTTGTCTGATGTTTACATCACATACAGAAATATAATTGCAATAATATTATGAGTACCAAAAGGTTATATAGACAGTTAGAATGAGTTAATGCAGCAAGTCAATATTTGCAGTGTTGACCCTTCTTCTTCAGGACCTCTGCAATTCTCCCTGGCATGCTCTCAATCAACTTCTGGATCAAATACTGACTGACAGCTGTCCATTCTTGCATAAGCAATGCTTGCATTTTGCCAGAATTTGTTGGTTTTTGTCTGTCCACCCGTCTCTTGATGATTGCCCACAAGTTCTCAATGGGATTAAGATCTGGGGAGTTTCCAGGCCATGGACCCAAAATCGCTATGTTTTGTTCCATGAGCCATTTAGTGATCACCTTTGCTTTATGGCAAGGTGCTCCATCATGCTGGAAAAGGCATTGTTGGGCGCCAAACTCCTCTTGGACAGTTGGGAGAAGTTGCTCTTGGAGGACATTCTGGTACCATTCTTTATTCATGGCTTTGTTTTTAGGCAAGACTGTGAGTGAGCCGATTCCCTTGGCTGAGAAGCAATCCCACACATGAATCGTTTCAGGATGCTTAACAGTTGGTATGAGACAAGACTGGTGGTAGTGCTCACCTCTTCTCCTAATAAGCTGTTTTCCAGATGTCCCAAACAATCGAAAAGGGGATTCATCTGAGAAAATGACTTTACCCCAGTCCTCAGCAGTCCACTCCCTGTACTTTTTGCAGAATATCAGTCGGTCCCTGATGTTTTTTCTGGAGAGAAGTGGCTTCTTTGCTGCCCTCCTTGAAACCAGGCCTTGCTCAAGCAGTCTCCGCCTCACAGTGCATGCAGAAGCACTCACACCAGCCTGCTGCCATTGCTGAGCTAGCTCAGCACTGCTGGTAGTCCGATCCTGCAGCTGAAACAGTTTTAAGATACGGTCCTGGCGTTTGCTTATCCTTCTTGGGCGTTCTTGAGCCTTTTTGGCAACAATGGAAGCTCTCTCCTTGAAGTTCTTGATGATGAAATAGATTGTTGACTGAGGTGCAATCTTTGTAGCTGCGATACTCTTCCCTGTTAGGCCATTTTTGTGCAGAGCAATGATGGCTGCACGTGTTTCTTTAGAGATAACCTTGGTTAACTGAAGAGAAACAATGATACCAAGCACCAGCCTCCTTTTAAAGTGTCCAGTGGTGTCATTCTTACTTAATCATGACTGATTGATCGCCAGCCCTGTCCTCATCAACACCCACACCTGTGTTAATGGAACAATCACTAAAACAATGTTAGCTGCTCCTTTTAAGGCAGGAATGCAATGATGTTGAAATGTGTTTTGGGGGTTAAAGTTCATTTTCTTAGCCAATATTGACTTTGCAAGTAATTGCTGTTAAGCTGATCACTCTTTATGACATTCTGGAGTATATGCAAATTGCCATTAGAAAAACTTTAGCAGTAGACTTTGTAAAAATTAATATTTGTAGCATTCTCAAAACTTTTGGCCATGACTGTATTTAGCATATGTCATATCACTGCATAGTTAGTGTTTTGCTCCTAAAAATCTAAAGTAAAGTCATCTTGTAGGATACTCACACATAGCTCAACATTGAAACCACCATCGATCCTGGTCAAGTGTCCTACACCTTTGGCTGTGAAACAACCACATATCATCAGGCTTCCTCCACCAAACTTCACAGTTCTTCATTGTTTTTCTGACCATCATTCCAGATTTGTGGAATGCGTGTAGCATGGACATCTGTGATATTACTTTTGTGAAGCATACGAGCCACCTCCACTGCTGTGTTTGTCACATCAATACTGGTAGACTGATATTTTGCCTGGACATCCACCTCTTAGCTTTTGAAAGGATGTATAGGCTTCATTTTGTATTCTTCGAACTGCCATGGCACTCGTATGATGCAGTTTGGCAATTTTCCTGGCCGGCAGACCACTATCAATGAACTGGATGATGCTGTTTCTCTTTTCTTGGGAAATCTCCTTTATGGCTGCTCCTCAATTCGAACCAGTGACTTTCGCTTGGGAATCAACCTAATAACACACAGAGCTATTAGGGAATGTGAGAACAAGTTGTAATTTGTAGAATACAGGAAATAAAAATATTTTTAAACACCAGGAGCAAAACAATAACAATGCAGTGGCATGACAAGAATCTGCATAACTAATCATATGCTAATTAGTTGCAAGTTACATTTATGTATGAGTTCAGCAAGATGATTATACATATAATGAAGGTGTTCTCACAATCAATGCTGTAGTGGATGGTGAGATATGGAGCCTGAAAATCAAAAATTCAAAAAATCGTTATCCTTTTGCTCATCACTGTATATTATGGCTAAGGGCATCTTTTTACACATCAGTTTTTGTATTTTTTTTTATAAATCCAATTGTTTTAAAGATGTTGCAATAAAAATCTTCAGTTTTTAATTACCTTATTATCCTGTGTTATTTAAATGCACTATTACTATTTATTTATTTACTTACAATAGGGTATTTGCTCATTATGTTTTTAATCTAGGTATGTAAAAATTGCTGAACAGTAGCTTTCAAAAATAGAAATGTTAATACTGTATTTCTATCAATAAGTAAAATGAAAAGAGAATGAACAAAAAGAAATCTAAATCAAATGAATTGTTTTTGCCTTCAGGGTTTTGGACTGATAGAGAGATGTTCCGTGCAGTACTTGTCTGGGATCATCTAGAATACCTAAAAGCATTGCAGTGCTTTCTAGGGTTTACCAACTTTTCACAGAAATTTATTCAGAATTATTTGATAATTATGAAATTTCTCATTGACAAGACAAAGATGAGTCCATCTCCTAGTAAATGGCGTCCATGCGCATTTTTTTCCAATAAATTTTCTTCGGCCGAAAGAAACTATGATGTTTACAATAGAGAACTATTGGCGATAAAATTGGCTTTCAATAAATGGCGACAGCAGGCAGTCCATCCCATTACTGTAATCACAGACCATAAAAACCTGTCATATCTTGAGTCTGCTAAATGTCTCAATCCTAGGCAGGTTTGATGGTCTTTATTTTTCACTAAGTTTAATTTTACTGTCATTTACCGTCCAGGGGTTAAAAACATGAAGCAGATGATTTATCCCGGAGCTTCCTTGGTGGTAGTGATCATGTGAACCCTGTCTCCTTTTTGAAGAATTGGATGGTCATCTTAGCCGTGTGCCAAACCTGGAGGGGAGGTGTTAGAGGCTCAAAGGGATTCCCCTGCCTCTTGCTCTTCAGGGAGGTTATTTGTGTCAACTAAATTACACCGTAAAATAATTGTAGAACATCACACTACTGTACTTTTGCGTCATCCATGTAGTAAAGCAACCTCAGACCTCCTTTATTGTCGCTTTTCGGTTGCATCAGGATATAGTTGACTATGTGTCTGCTTGCATAATTTGCGCACTTTCTAAGATTACATCTGGTTCTCTCCTACCACTGGCTATCCATAATAGACCTTGATTGCATTTATTCATGAATTTCATTACTGAACTACCTTTGTCTGCAGGTAAAACTGTGGTCTTAGTGGTTGTGGATAGTAAGATGGTACATTTCATGACATTACCGACACATGAATGCCAAGACTTTAGTTCAGGTGTTCATCAATGAGATTGTGAAGCTTCATGGGATTCCTTCCAATGAGGTCTCAGATCAGGAACCCACTTTGTTTCCAAGTTTTGGAAAGTGTTTTGTGATTAACAGTTGTGCAGTTGTCCTTTTCTTCTGCCTTCCACCCTCAGTCGAATGATCAGACCGAGGGAAAAAAATCAAAATTTGGAAACTTTCCTCAGGTGTTTTGTCGTTGAGAACCAGGAAGATTAGGAATCTTAATTACTGTTGGCAAATTTGCTATAAATAATTGTCATCAGAAGTCTACTGACAAGTCACTTTTTTTGGTGCATACAGTTTTCATCCTCAATCTCATACCTTTAGGGGTAGAGGGGCTTAGGGAGTTCCTGAAGAGTAACTTTTGCCTCATCGATCTCCCCTGTATGGCAAGGGGTTGAGAGTAATTTGAAGCTGATGGGAAACAGATACAAATGAATTGGTGACGCAAAATGTATCCCAGGTCTGGACCTAAGTGTGAGTGACTACGTGTGGTTGTCTACCAGGAATATCAAGTTGAAGGTTCCTTCCTGGAAGCTGGGACCTTGGTTTACTGGTCACTATAGGGTAATAAGCATCATTATTCAAGTAGTGTTTCGTCTGGAGTTACCGTAGGCTCTTAGGATACACAATGTGTTACACAGGTCTCTGCTCAATAAGTATGTAGTACCCTTGGGGCCATCTCCCTTTCCGCCAGCCTCAATCATTATTGATGGCAATTTAAAGTTTCAAATAGCTAAGATTGTTGAGTTTCATTTTTTATGACGTTCCCTTCAATACTTGGTGCAATGGAGGTTACGGACCAAAGGAGAGGATGGGGGTCCGAGCATCGGATGTGAATTCCAAAAGGTTTGTTCATTTCATGCTGCCCACCTGGATAAGCCTGGTCCTGAGTGTCTAGAGTCTACTCATAGAAGGTGGGGAACTGTCAAGTTTGTGTCACAGGTGATAAACAGTCCTGTGCTATCTGGCTATAGAAGGCCGCAGCATTTGGCTGTGTAAACTGCTCCCTGGCCTTCTATTTTTCTGCTTGGTTTTCATCCCTTTTCTCTGCAGGACCCTGCAGAGTTCCCCAAGTTTAAATCTTAGTGGAGTTGACTAAGCTCTCATCCCATCCGCTCCCTACCTAGGGCCTCTTTCAGGGTCAGCCAGGGTCAGGTATCCAGCTTATCACATAGGTGCAGAACCTATCTAGTGTGGTGAGGGAAGACAAGGACCAGCGGTAGGCTTGGTCAGGGGTCACTATCTCCTCCTTCCCTAGATGCAGGGTTTCCCTTCCCTTTCGCCATTTGCTTGGTACTTCCCTATACTTAGCGTGACATGATGCCACACTTGGACACTCCAAGGAGCTCTTTACATTTCCATTTATTGATTTTGGCCTCTCGCGTTGCATGTTTCAAGAGGGACATTATGAGATCGTGTGTAGTGATGCCCAAATACATGAGCAGTCAAGGTCAGAAGAAGATGATGGTAGGGAACAGTAGTTAGTGTCTGAAGAGATAGATGATAATGAGAAAGAGTTGCTAACAAGTGAAGCTGTTAAATCAACAAGGCATGAGGACAAGCCTGCGGAAGTGGAAAACGAGGTTGTGGATGATGACGTCACTTACCCAACCTGAGATGGTGCCATGCAGAGTGAGGACAAAAGTGCAGAGGTGAAGGGATCCACAGCACTGCAAAAGGTAGGAAAAGGCAGTGAGGTTGCCAGAGGGTGAAGGCGAACAACTGTTCCTCATAGCACCAACACGCGGCAAGTGCCCAGGCCAATGCTTAGGTGTTCCCAAGTCTGGCACTTTTTAAACTAAGTGCAGATTATAAAAAAATGTTGTTTTTTTTCAACCTGTGCCAAACCAAGATCAGCAAGGCCCTGATCACCACAAAAACACATGTCATCAAAGCCCCCAATTAGGTGGGTCAAGCACAATCTACAATCAGTGTCTGCAGGTAACACCACTGCTTCTTCCCCTGTGCTTTGTGCTGGGCAATCCCCAGTCCAAGATGGAGGCAAGGATGCCTCGTGTCCTGTACCTGTCGCTACACATTTGCATCCACTAACAGCAACACGTCCAGCTCTTTGTCTCAGTGCAGCATTCAGTTGTTCCTACCCAGGCCTTGGAAGGCAAACGTAAATACCAAGCCACTCACCCACAGGCCAAAGCACTAAACTGGCACATTTCCAGACTGCTTGCCATTAGACTTGTGGACACTTAGGCTTTCCACAACCTCATAGCATTAGCCATCCCTCCGTACTCAGTCACCAGCCACCACTATTTTTGCCAGTGTGCCATCCCTGCCTTACGTGTCCCATAACATGACCCATGGCTTGACCAATGCAGTTACTGAGAAGGACCAATTACTGACTCACATGTGGACAAGTGGTTGTTGCCACGGACACTATATTTTCCTGACCGCACACTGTGGGAACTTTGTGGAGGCTGGGATGGAGTCGGACCCTGGGAAAGCACATGTGTTACCGATGTCGAGGATTGTGGGCCCTAGTTCCATCAGGATTTCCTCCACCTTCTACACCAGTTCCTGCACACCCTCTTCCCCCTCATCCTTCACATCTGAATTGTCATCTTGGAGCACGTTGTCCATATCAGTTGCAAGCTGTAAGTACTGCAGTACTGCTCGGTGAAGAGACAACAGGCTCTGCTGAAACTAATTGTTAAGGTGACAAACAGAACAACGCTGCAGAGTTGTTGAAAGGTATAACAGACCAGAGAGATCTGGGGCTCTTGCCACATAATCTACAACCAGGCATGGTCATATATGATAATAGCCATAACTTGATGACAGCTCTGAAGCTTGCTCACACATATACCATGCCTGGCCCATGTTTTCAAGTGGTTAACAGGTTTCTGAATACCTACCAAGATTTTCGTGAGCTACTTGTTAAGGTGTGCTGCTTGCATGCCCATTTCTGCATGACAGCTACAGTTGCCGCTGGTCTGACAGTGCTGCAGCTGCACTTGCAAGTGCCTGCTTACAGACTGGTGAGTGACGTGCTCATATGCTGGAACTTCACATTACATACTGTTTGTTGACAAGGCTTTGTGAGCAGCAGAGGGAAGTAATTTATTATTGGCTACAAAATGCCTGTCAGTATTCTGGTCAGCCTCCACACAAGAATAGATGAGTGGCCATAGATGTCTGACATCTGTGTTGTTCTACAAAACGTTGACAAATAAACCAAGATGATTAGTGGCAATGACACCATAATCAGCATAACCATCCTGCTTCTGTGTCTACCCAAATGCTTGCTGCTCACAATTAAAGAGGAAACTTTGCATGTAGTTGGAGATGGAGGAAATAAAATACACTTGTTGATAGTACACAACACATCCTCATATCATCATCTATTTTTGGTGATAATAAGGAGGCTGAGGAGCAGGAGGTGTAAGAGGGACAGGAGATGGTTGCCTGTACTACAAAGAGTACTACTCACACAAGCTTCATTCCATCTGTTCACAGTGGATGGACTAAAGAGGAGGAGAAAGAAAGGGAGGAGGAGATTGAAAGTTGTCCTCCTAGTGGGGACTGGGAAATCTTGCCTGTTGGTTGTCTGGCACACATTTGATTTTATGGCCCACTGCATTTCCCGCGACCTCACGTTATATGCATTTTGGCCATTATTGATTACTGGTTATTCACCCTTCTCAAACCTCACTACAAGCAAAACTTTCCATCTTTCTTGCAGAGGAGAGAGCTAGTAAAATGGTGCAGTATCAGAAGTCCCTGGTTAAACAATTATTACAAAAATTTTCATCTGAGAACACTGGCAGCACAGGTCATAGTTCCTTGGGCTACCAAGGAGGAGAGACGAGGGAGACACATGCCAGGTACAACAGAGGCAGGTAAACACTATCACTACCCTGCTGTTCTCCATCTACACCTTCGGCCTGGGACAGCTCATAGAGTCCCATGGCTTTCAGTATCATCTCTATGCCAATGACACACAGATCTACCTTTCTGGACCTGACATTACCTCTCTACTAACCAAAATTCCACTATGTCTGCCTGCTATTTCATCCTTCTTCTCTGCGCGATTCCTAAAGCTTAACATGGACAAAAAAGAGTTCATTGTCTTTCCTCCTCACTCATCTCCTCCAACAAGCCTTTCCATCAAACTTGATGGTTGCTCACTCTCCCCAGTCTCACAAGCTCGTTGCCTTGGAGTAACCCTCAACTCTGCTCTATCCTTCAAGCCACACATCCAAGCCCTCTTCACCTCATGCAAACTACAACTCAAAAATATCTCCCGGATCAGTTCTTTCCTTAACCAAGAATCAGCAAAAACATTAGTGTATGCTCTCATCATCTCCCGCCTCGACTACTGCAACCTCCTGCTCTCTGGCCTCCCTTCCAACACTCTTGCACCCCTCCAATCCAACCTAAACTCTGCGACCCGCTTAATCCACCTCTCATCCCGCTATTCCCCACCCTCGCCACTCTGCCAATCCCTTCACTGGCTTCCCATCTCTCAACGACTCCAGTTCAAAACATTAACCATGACATACAAAGCCATCCACAACCTGTCTCCTCCTTACATCTATGACCTAGTCTCCCTGTACCTACCTGCACGCAATCTCAGATCCTAACAAGATCACCTTCTCTACTCCTCTCTTATCTCCTCTTCCCACAATCGCGTACAAGATTTCTCCCGTGCCTCCCCCATACTCTGGAACGCTCTACCTCAGCATATCAGACTCTCCCCTACCGTGGAAAGCTTCAAGAGGAACCTTAAGACCCACCTCTTCCAACAAGCCTACAACCTACAATAGCCCTCAGTCCAGTACACCACTGCGCAACCAGCTCTGTCCTCACCTATTGTACCATCACCCATTCAATGTAGACTGAGCCATCGCGGGCAGGGTCCTCTCTCCTCCTATACCAGTCTGTTTTGTACTGTTAATGATTGTTGTATGTATACCCTCTTTCACTTGTAAAGCGCCATGGAATAAATGGCACTATAACAATAAATAATAATAATAAAATAATAAAGGTCTGGGACAGTCTCAATAAACCTTTCCAGTGCCCAGGCCCTGATGTGTGGGGTAGTCTGGCAAGGAGAGTGCATTTTTTGTAGATGGTGATGGAGTGTCTAACCAATCTTACCATCATCCTTTGTGATTCCTCTGTGCCATACAATTATTGGGTATTAAAGCTAGAAATGTGGCATGATTTCTCCCTATATGCATAGGAGATGCTGGCCTGCCCTGTCGCTAGAATTTTGTTAGAGTGGATTTTTACTGACGGAATAATAACTGATAGCATTTTTTAGTTGACAGGCGAATGTGCCTAACATGCTGACTCTTTTAAAATGAACAAGGATTGACTTGGTCCAGACTTCTCAACCCCACCAGATGACAGCAACGGAGCCTGAAGCCAATTGAAATGTTCCCTTTTTTTCTTGTGTATTCCCATGCACCCCCTCCCACTCAATAAAATGTTCATGGTTTCATCTTTTTCTTGTCCTCCTCCTCCACTATATCAACAGGGTCATCATACAGCCCTTCGTCAAAATATTTACAGGGTCATCAGGTGGTACTCTTTCAAATTTTTAGAGAATAAACAGGCATCGCTCACTCAATATTATTAGAGAGTCATCTAGCGGCTCTTGCTTCAAATTTTAAAAGGGTAAACAGGCGGCTGTTGCTCAAAATTTTTACAGTCATCAGGTGGCCCATGCTTCAAATTTTTAGAAAGTAAACAGACGGCCTTCATTCCAAAATTTTAGAATGTAAACAGGTCGCGCTTGCTCAAAATTTTTAGAGGGTCATCAAGTGGCCCTTGCTCTAAAATTTACGAGGGTAACCAGGCGACCCTCTCTCATAATATTTATAGGGCCATCATGCAACCCTCACTCTTAATTTTTCCAAGGTGTGTATGATACCCTCCTTCATAATTTTTTTAGAATATGTATAAGGCCTAGCTCTACAATAATCTTACACATATAGATGTATACTCCCAAGGGGTGCATGTTTTTCAGTTCTTGCACTTAGGGCATAGGCTTTACCTATCCAGGAGGCCCACTCCTTAAAGAAAGGAAAAAAAATGTTTTCTGAGGCCCTCCTCTACGTGTTTTCCAGGGTGTATTGCAGTCTTTCTTTTTAATTTTTGACCACACTTGCATTTAGGACATAGGTAGTGGGACTCCTAGACTAATAAAACCTAACAAATTTAAAATGTTTATGAGGCCGTCCTGTATGTTTAATAAACAGTCCCTCTTTCATCTAACTTTAGGAAGTTCTTACGTTGTCCACTGGCTTTGTGAATTTCAGAGCCTTTCCTTCATAAATTAAACAGGTTGTGTCTGACCATGTCACACACACCACAAGCCCACATAAAGTAGTAAAATGTTAAAATTACATTTACTTGTGACAACTGTTGGAAGGGTGTAGGTTTTTTTCCCACTCTACTATGTCATCTACATAGGTGATGGGGAAATATGATGACAAATGACTCGGCTATTAAGGGGTGAAGGAGGAGAGTTTTTCTCTTTATCATTTTGCCTTATATACAAGTCATTTTTCAGGGAAAAAATATTTCCTAACATTTTTTCTTGTAAAATCCACGTTATCCTTAGTTTTGTATGTTTTATTGTCAGTAGAGATGAGCGAACCGGTCGCGGTTTGGCTCGAGGTCGGTTCGCCGAACGGAGCTCCCATTCGAGTTCAGTTCGTCGAACGTTCGACAAACCGAACTCGAACCAATAGGCTATAATGGGAGGCAATCACAAACACATAAAAATGCATTATAAATGTACACATACAGTTAATAAACATTGCCATAACACTTACCGGTCCCCGCAATCCCTCCTGCACTCTGTCTCCTGCCGCTATTCCATCTGATGATCGCTGAATCCTCCCGGTGACCGGCACTGCCAGCAGGGATGCAGGACCTATCGTGACGTCAAAATAGCCATGTGACCAGTCACGTGGCTATTATCTCATTGGCTACAGACTGGTCACATGACTATGACGCGTCATGTAGGACCTGCGAGTGCATTTCTCCGGTACACGGTGCACATTTGTGTATTGCCGTGTACTGGCGACATGCTCTAGCACACGGTCGACTCCCCGTTCCGTTAGGGACCGGCTGACACAGCCGGTCATTAACGGAGATCACCGTTGCCATAGCAACGCAGTTAGCGGTGACGTCACCGCTAACCGCGGCTCCGGGATCACCATTGCTATGGTAACGCGTCTGTCAGCGTTACCGCTGTTACAGTTGTTACCGCTAGCAGCACTGATCACTCACGGAGTGAAGGCTGCACGCTGCTTCTCGTGCAGTTTTCACGGAGTGAATGCTCCATGGGAAGCAGCGTCTTCCCCCATGCAGCAGTGATGTAGCAGTGCTGCATTTGTTGAACGAGAAAGACAGAAGAGCAGGATCGTGGAGGGCTGACAGGGGGTAATAAAGATGGAGTCTCTAATGTGTCTGTGTATTTATTTCTATTAAAGTATTTTTTCTCTGTGTGGTGTCTTTTTTTTAACCCTTTATTGGAGATTCTTAATGGCCGGGTCAAACGTGCCTGACATTAAGAATCTCTGGCTTAATACTGGCTAGTAAAACAAAACCAGTAACTCATTAACTCATGATTACCCAACAAACCACCCGGCTCCAGGGCTGTTGGAAGAGTTGGATACAGCGCCAGATGATGGCGCTTCAATGAGAGCGCCATTTTCTGGGACGGCTGCGGACTGAAATTCGCAGCAGAGGCGCCCAGAAACCTCGGGCTAACCTGTGCTGCGGATTCCAATCCCCAGTTGCCTAGTTGTACCCGGCTGGACACAAAAATGGGGCGAAGCCCACGTCATTTGTTTTTTAATTATTTCATGAAATAAGTGAAATAATTAAAAAAAACGGGCTTCCCTATATTTTTGGTTCCCAGCCGGGTACAAATAGGCAACTGGGGGTTGGAGGCAGCCTGTGGCTGCCTGCTGTACCTGGCTAGCATACAAAAATATGGCGAAGCCCACGTCATTTTTTTGGTGGGCAAAAAACTTCTGCATACAGTTCTGGATGGAGTATGCTGAGCCTTGTAGTTCTGCAGCTGCTGTCTGCTCTTCTCCATACAGACAGACAGCAGCTGCAGAACAGCAGCAAAGTGGAGAAAAAGTGGAGAAAAAGTGGAGAAAAAGTGGAGACAAAAATGGAGAAAAAGTGGAGAAAAAGTAAAGAAAAAGTGGAGAAAAAATGGAGAAAAAGTGGAGAAAAAATGGAGAAAAAGTGGAGAAAAAGTGGAGAAAAAGTGGAGACAAAAATGGAGAAAAAGTGGAGAAAAGGTGGAGAAAAAGAGGAGAAAAAGTGGAGAAAAAGTGGAGAAAAAATGGAGAAAAAGTGGAGAAAAAGTGGAGAAAAAGTGGAGAAAAAGTGGAGAAAAAATGTAGAAAAAGTGGAGAAAAAATGGAGAAAAAGTGGAGAAGAAGTGGAGAAGAAGTGGAGAAGAAGTGGAGAAGAAGTGGAGAAGAAGTGTTTGTTCATGCCAGATGGGAGATAAATATTTTTTTACCGGCGCTGTCATTTACTGTAACGTGATCATCGGTGTATACCTGTGATCACGTGAGCGGGGACCGGAAAAACCGTCCTGAATCATGATCTCCAGGGTCTCAGCTAGCCCTGAAACCCCGGAGATTTTCTGACGCCGGGGGGCGCTATTCACTTATTTCTGCCTGCTGTTTATAAACGGCAGATCAGAATAAGGCTACATTAACACGACCGATCCATTTTTGCGGTGCAGTCCGCAGTCCGTTTTTTTTCACGGGTGCATCCGTGTGGCATCCGTTTCCGTTCCGTAGACGGTCCATATGTCATCTGTTTGTCATCAGTGTGCCTTCCGTTTTTTTTGTGTACTGCAAAAAAACTGAAGGTGGGTAAATGCATAAATTTACCCAGGATCCATAGCTGCATCCTACATGAGGCGGTCACATGTTCACTCCAGTGCCATTTTCTACTGTTTTTCACAGCGTAAAGCGCTCTGGTGATTTTCTTGTGCTTGTGCACTTCATATCAGTCTTTTCTGTCATTATAATGGCAGAAAGACACATAATGTCCCACTCTCCTGCATTTTGTAATTTTGCACCCTTTGGTGCCTTTCATGTGGCACTAAGGGGTGCTTAGCTTTGTATTTAGCCAAAAAAATGAAAAAAAAAATGACGTAGGGTTCCCCCTAGTTTTGTAGCCAGCTAGGGTAAAGCAGACGGCTGCAGCCTGCAGACCACAGCTGGCAACCTCACCTTGGCTGGTAATCCAAAACTGAGGGCACCCCACGCTGTTATTTTAAATTAAATAAATAATAAAAAAAAAAAACACGTAGGGGTCCCCCCAAAATTGGATCACCAGCCAAGGTAAAGCGGACAGCTGGGGTCTGATATTCTCAGACTAGGGAGGTCCATGGTTATTGGACTCTCCCCAGCCTAAAAATAGCAGGCCGCAGCCGCCCCAGAAGTGGCGCATCCATTAGATGCGCCAATCCTGGTGCTTCGCCCCAGCTCATCCCGCGCCCTGGTGCGGTGGCAAACGGGGTAATATATGGGGTTAATACCAGATGTGTAATGTCACCTGGCATCAAGCCCTGGGGTTGGTGAGGTCAGGCGTCTATCAGATACCCGACATCACCAACCCAGTCAGTAATAAAAAAAAATAGACGACAAACACATTTTTATTTGAAAAAACACTCCCCAAAACATTCCTTCTTTAACCAATTTATTAGAAAGAAAAACAAATCCAGGTCTGGTGTAATCCAAGGGGTTGCCATGATGTTCCACACTGTCCCAGTCAATGAAGAGCAGAATGTTCCCCATTGGCTGGGAGAGCAGTGCAGTGACCTGAGCTAACATCAATGGGTCAGCCCAGGTCACTGCAGGGCATGACAAGTGCTGCTGTCAGCGAGGTACATTACCTGCGCTGATCTCCAGCACACTGACAGCACCTGTCACTGAGTTCAATGACCGCCGCCTTCACAGCCAAGTATCGCGAGAGGCCCGTGACGTCACCGCTAGTCAGTCTCGGGTCGGAAGCGAGAGAAGGTGATGTGACAAGCGGCGGCCATGGAGGACAGTGACAGCGCTGAGGTCGGGATGGCGGGACTTCATCACCGCAGGTAAGCTGAGTGGGGCCATGTGTGCAGAGTGTGTGTGCAGAGTGTGTGTGTGCAGAATGTGTGTGTGTGTGTGTGTGTGTGTGTACATGCCGCGGGCAGGAGGGGGCGGAGCGAGCTGAGCGGGGAAGTGTGGGCTTCCTGCACGTAACTAGGATAAACATCGGGTTACTAACCAAAGCGCTTTGCTTGGATACCCGATGTTTATCTTGGTTACCAGCTTGTGGCAGGCTGCCAGCGATGGCTCCTGCACACTGTAGCTGTAAAAAGCCCTGCTTTTTGCTGCTAGAACCGTTCTCGAACGTATCTAGAACTATCAAATTTTAGCAAAAAAGCTCGAGTTCTAGTTCGATCTAGAACAGCCCCCAAAATCACTCGAGCCCCGAACTGGAGAACCTCGAACCGCGAACCGCGCTTAACTCTAATTGTCAGTCCATAAAAGTAAAGAAATGCTCTGACAACATTGTTCCCAGCAGCTACCTGCGGGTCAATGATAAATATAGGCGTATTCTCCATGCTGTTCCCATTCCATTTGTACACTGTTTCCATCCATTTCAGCAATTTGCATGCCCCACCCCCCGCCCTCCTGGTAGTGTTTTCCAGAAAAATGCTCAAGTTTTTCATTGACCTCCATTATGCTCATTAGCACACAACCTGCTTGATTCAAGTATTGTGCACGTGGGCATTTTAATGCTCGCTCATTACTAGTTAACACACTTTTAAGCACCACTGAATAACTAGTCTTAAACCAATTACAAAATCCTAAGGGTTCAGCTCTGTCATGGAGAACTTGAGATTTAGAAAAAAATGCATCTTTTACATCATATTTGGTTATAATTAAAATGTGCTTTATCTATGCTCTCCTTTTGATGGACTCTTTCTGAGCCAATGTGATTTCCTGATTATACAATTATATACTTCAAAGTGATTCTTTCACCTGTCTCATGAAATGTTTTTGCATGTCATATAAAAATTGCCTACTTGGGACATAGCTTCTCCTCTTGTATTTGTGCACTACGGAGTTCTAAAATCCTCTCAGCCATATCAAAGTGATAAAATGCAAAATGACTGTTTATTTTTAAGACCAGATAAAATATCTAGCAGTCTCACCAAGCATACAGTTTTCATTTTGTATTTATTCTGCATACTGAAAACTGAAAAAAATCTACTAAAATGCATTTTTTCTCTCTTCTTTTATTCTTTTTATGTGTCTTTAGTTCTGTCTTTGAAATCTTTAGATCTAATAGACACTTATGGTTTGTTGGACTCATTGGAAATATTGGAGATTTCCTGGAATTAAGACCATAATTGCCAAAAGTTCTTTCTATTTATTGAATATACAGCTCTAGCAAAAATTCAGAGACCACTGCAAAATTGTCAGTTTTTCTGATTTTTCTCTTTATAGGTATATTTTTGAGTAAAATGTAAATTGTTAATTTATTCTATAAACTACTAACAACATGTCTCCGAATTTCCAAGCAATACATTTTGTATTTTCTGAAAATGAGAAATGCTCAAAATAGCAAAAAAAATGCATTGCTTTCAGAAACAAGTTCATAATCATTTAAAAACAGCAATACAACAATTCTAATAATGTTTTCATTCAGGAAGAGTTCAGAAATCAATTTTTTGTGGAATAACCATGATTTTTAATCACAGCTATCATGTATCTTGGCATGCTTTCTACCAGTCTTTCACACTGATTTTGGGTGACCTTATGCCACTCATTGTGCAAACATTTAAGCAGTTCTTCTTTGTTTTGATGGTTTGTGACTATCCATCTTCCTCTTGATTACATTCCAGAGGTTTTCAATGGGGTTCAGGTCTGGAGATTGGTCTGGCCATGACAGGGTTTTGATGTGGTGTTCCTTCATCCACACATTGATTGACTTAGCTGTGTGGCATGGGGCATTGTCCTCCTGGAAAAACCAGTGCTCAAAGTTGGGGAACATTGCCTGAGCAGAAGGAAGCAACTGTTTCTCCAGGATAACCTTGTATGTGGCTTGATTCATAAGCCTATCGCAAAGTTTGGCCAGACCAATCTCCAGACGTGAACCCCATTGAAAACTTCTGGAATGCAATCAAGAGGAAGATGGATAGTCACAAGCCATCAAACAAAGAAGAACTGCTTACATTTTTGCACCAGGAGTGGCATAAGGTCACCCAAAAGCAGTGTGAAACACTGGTGGAAAGCATGCCCAAACGCATGAAAGCTGTGATTAAAAATCATGGTTATTCCACAAAATATTGATTTCTGAACTCTTCCTGAGTTAAAACATTATTAGTATTGTTGTTTATAAATGATTATGAACTTGTTTTCTTTGCATTATTTGGAGGACTGAAGGCAAGGCATTTTTTTGTTATTTTGACCATTTGTCATTTCTAGAAAATAAATACAAAATGTATTGCTTGGAAATTCAGAGACATTGTCAGTAGTTTATAGAATAAAAAAAAATAATAATTTTTCTCAAAAATATACTTGCAAAGAGAAAAATCATAAAAACTGAAAATTTTGCAGTGGTCCCTTAATATTTGCCAAAGCTGTATGTTATAATACCAGATTGGTTGCAATGAACAGACAGTGGAGTGCAGTACACAATTAACGTAATGCGCTGTCATGGTAACTATTGCAATATTCATTGCCATGAAAAAGTATTCATAGTCCATAAAAGTTTCCACATTTTTTCACATTACTCACAAGCCACAACGAGGCTCTCATAGATTTGCATTGAAAAGTGACCTCCAACTCACTCCATAAAGGTAGGCCACAAACTGCCCGAGACCAATGAGAGACATGCCGATAAAAGGTTAAAGCACTGGAGAGTAAAGGGTGCTTTACATGCTGCGACATCGCTGGGGTCACATCATTAGTGACGTACATCCGGCGGCGGTAGCGACATCGCAGAGTGTGACACCAAGGAGCGACGATCAACAATCGAAAAATCGTTAAAAAACGGTGATCGTTGACACATCGCTCCTGTCCTTAATATCGTTGCTGCCACAGGTACGATGTTGTTCATTGTTCCTGCGGCATCACACATCGCTATGTGTGACACCGCAGGAACTACAAACATCTCCTTACCTGCGTCCACCGGCAATGCGGAAGGAAGGGGCTGGGCGGGATGTTACGTCCCGCTCATCTCCGCCCCTCCGCTTCTGTTGGTCGGTCGCTTAGTGACACCGCAGTGACGTCGCTATGACGCCAAACGCACCTCCCCCTTGAGGGAGGGATTGCTTGGCGGTCACAGCGACGTCGCTGACAAGGTATGTGCATGTGACGCTGCCGTAGCGATAATGTTCGCTACGGCAGCGAGCACCAAATGTCGCACGAACGACGGGGCCGGGTGTTATCGCGCACGACATCGCTAGCAATTGCTAGCGATGTCGCAGCATGTAAAGTATCCTTTAGTATAAGACCAGATTAGAAGCACCACTCCAGTGGTGAAAAAGGAAAAAGCTAGAGGGGTGATTTAAATGTATTTTATTGGTATTTTATGTGACATACCAACACAGAGTAGCAAGTACATGGTTTTCTAAATATCTTAAAATTATAAATCTGTAATTAACATTACAAAGGGCACTATACAGTAAAATATAGAGATACTATGGAAATATAGCTTTCATTGTATAGCTATTGCATAAAAACAATGCAGAGGTACAAAAAAGTACAGAAAGGACATTTGTAGTGGATGTCATTATAGCCTATAATTCTAAGAACAATTGACAATCTAAGATTGTTTTCCTGCTGCTGCTAACATAATGGTAAGAGATAACCTGAATGATTGAAATGCACATAAAGAGCACATTGTTTTTCCTAGGTAAAACAGCCATTAAATACTTATGGTCTAGAATGCAAACGCTTCTGGGAATAAGTTTACATTGTGTTGCGGTATTATTACAATGTTCCAATGGAAATATAGCGATTTTGTTTAGCATCATATTGAACCTAAAATATTATGAGATATTTTCATAAATATACAGCTGGCCATTTTCTGACCCAGAAAAATATAAGTTGCTATATTTACCTTCATATCTTTAGGAAGAAACTGTATCTTTATTGCTCATGGGGATCGCTCGTCTTAAAGGGAACATGTCAGCAGATGTTCTGTTATTAAATTAATGTTATGGTGTTACATGGATTGTAAATACCTTTTCGTACATGGCCCTGAGGAAATTAGTGACTGTCCTAGGACAGAGAAAGTGGGGTTATCATGCGGCAGAGAGCCATTCTCAAAAACGTGTGTGGATGGTGCTGCAGCAGTCACAGTGGTGTGACCGTTCTTCTTATACACGTCGTTGAATCCTGACGAATTGCACGTCAGGTTGTTCAATGTTCCCGAGGCAGCACACATCGCAGTGTGTGACACCCCGGGAACATTGAACAGATCTTAACTGCCTCCCGCGGCTCCAGCCGGCAATGCGGAAGGAAAGAGGTGGGCGGGATGTTTACGTCCCGCTCATCTCCGCCCCTCTGCTTCTATTGGCCAGCTGCCGCGTAACGTTGCTGTGACTCCAGGAAGTGGACGTTCGCCGCCCACAGTAAGGTCGTATGGACGGGTAAGTACGTGTGATGGGGGTTAATCGTTTGGGCTGCACGTTAAAAAAAATTAAACGTGCCACACATACGATGGGGGCGTTGCAAATCGCATATGATATTGTATGCGAAATTGCAACGTGTAAAGCAGGCTTTAGAGTGATAAGTTGCAGTCCGGAATGACATCATTTTGCCATATTATGTATCGAAAAATGAGATAACGTTTGTATGCAATTTGCTTAACATGGATCAAATACAAAGTAATGCAAAGTTCAAACTACATAAATTGTGTTATGTAATACCATAACAAAGCTTACAAGTCTAGGTTGCACCTGCCATATCTGTAAAAGGATTTAGGATCCTGTGACATAAAAACTTGATTAAAAAAAATAAAAAAAAAATGAAAAAATAAGTTAAAAGACCCAGATAGCACTAGCTGCAACTTAGTCATGACTGTGATACTTACAGTGCCTACTCTAATATAGTGTCATCTTGGGGCAGTTGAATACAGAGGACATGCTTCTCACACCTGACCATGTTTCCTACACCATGTACTAAGAAACTGACCTGCCCTAACATCGTGTATAGTGAAATGTAATAGGAGTTGCTGACAGAGTATTCACTTGTAGGATGGTTAGGATGACACTTAGCTCTGGTCACACATTATTATCATCAATAGAGTGATTTCTGCTCTACTTCTGTTAGCAAGGGTTAACTTTACAGTATGGACCAACTGAAATATTTCAATTACGACCAACCATTGCCTATGATACAAACACACTATACATATTTCTAACCATACAGATGAAGCAAGAAAGAACCTGACAGTCCTAATGAAAACCACAAAGAATTATGTAGTTCCACAGCATGAACAAGCCTATATCTATTGATCTTAATATATGAATATATGCTACAGTCATAGCCAAAAATGTTAGCAACCTTGACATTGTTCCAGAAAATGAAGTATTTCTCCCAGAAAATTATTTCAATACCACTTGTTTTGTTATACATGTTTACTTACTTCATGTGTAATGGAACAACACAAATAAAAACAGAAAAGAAAAAAAGCATATTGGACAAAATTTCACACAAAACTCCAAAAATAGTCCTGACAAAATTGTTGGCACCCAAGACTTAATATTGACACTGAAGCACCCCGAGCCTGCAGAATAGCTTGAATATCTTCGAAACTTGACTGGGGCTGCTTATTCACCATTCAGTCTATCATGCGTTGCATCCTTTCATCAATTTTGCTTTGCCGTACTCTTCCAGGGTGTACAGTGCAGTGCCAAGTGTTGCAAACTTCTTGATTATGCTGCTCATCATGAACAAACGAACAGCTAGATCTCTGAAATGGACTTGAGTTTGTTGATATTTTTCCACAATTTTGGTTCTCAAATCCTCAGACAGTTCTCCTCTTTCTATTCTCCATGCTTAGTGTGACACACACAGACACACAATGCGAAGATTGAGACAACTTCTCCCCTTTTATCTGGTTTCAGGTGTGATTTTCATATTGCCCACACCTATTACTTCCCAAAGTTATTTACCCACACTTTTGGAAAAGTAGAAACACTTTCGTCTGGCCCATTTTTGTAGTTTTGTGTGAAATTTTGTCCAATTTGCATTTTTTTTTTCTTTTTTTGTGTTGTTCTAATACAGACAAATAAAATAAACGTGTATAACAAAAGGTGTAATTGCAATAATTTCCTGGGGAAAATACTTAATTTTCAGGAACAATTTCAAGAGTGCAAACACTTTCGGCCATGACTGTATACATATAGATAACTCCATATAAGTTTTGAACAGCTTTCACCTCTCTATAAAAATTCTCCTAAACAGTAAATCTTCAAAAACCAAAGGCACACATCCTTTTAATTAACGATTGACAGCAAAACAGTATGATTTGTCAAGTACTATTGAGGCCAAATTTAGAAATGGAGATCAAGTATATTCACTGTAAATTTTACGCTGAAAATATGAAATAAAAAAAATACCTTGAAATTAGGTCAACAGAAATTTGAAATGTTTCATTACAAACATTTGTGAAAGAATGAGTCGTTCTAAAGAGCTCCCTGAATGGAAGGATGATACTATAAAAGGCTAACAATTTTTTTTGTCTCAAATATTCTGCGATCAACTGTTAGTAGTCCTATTGGAATAATGGAAGCATTTAGCATTTTACCACTTATATTCCCAAAGTTTCATTATCTTAATTAAGATAATTATAATTGTCTGGTTAATATTAATTGGATGTGCTTCCAAACATTTGCATCCTTGGATAAAACAGAATAACATTGTCAATATCCTTAAACATTTTAAATGTGTATTACCATGAAACCAAGTTGCAATTTGTCCGCTATCCTTTTCCAAACCGGCACGTCGAGGAATCTGTTCTTCCTTAAACCAACGTGCAATAACATCCTTGGAGATAGGACGAGCTGGACGCTCCCATACTTTTCTAGTAAAGAGAGCATTGGATTAAATCAGCGCTTTACAATCTCATTTCTTGGTTTAAGCTCTATTTTTATGTTTTTAAGTTGTACGGTGGAGTGATTGCGTTCTGTTCTTCAGCTGTGCCATTTCTTGATATGTCTGATATTGTTGTTATATGGATTATGAGTTCATATGGCATTATTGGCATGTCTGCGGCCTCTTTGTTATTATGATCAGTAGTTGTCCCGGGAGCTGTACCTCTATATATCCCATGTTAATGGCTACTTACATACTATAAATATTATAGAATAAAGTATTGAACCCCTTTAGTCAACATTTAACATCCTATCCAATAAATCACTAGCATATAAGCATGGCCATTCTACCTCATGTCCATTAGAAACAGTAAGGACATATCTGTAGGGGTGTAAAAGTTGTAGTCCCACCAAGGCCTGAAACCATGGGGGCCCATTATATCCATCAGTAACATGTGGAGATGGACACTACATACCACTTGGAATAAAAAGGGGAGATTTGAGTTCTCCAACTTAGCTCTTTTTTATGAATCCATGCAGTTCATGTTGTAATTGCCTTAATATAGAATTTGGGAATCACTATTGATCTACTGGTACGACATTTGCCACAAATATGGAAAACAATGTGTTTCAGCAATACAAAAAAATCATTATATTATAAACTAAATATGATTAAAATATGATAATTTCTATAACATATAATTTAAATGTATCAAAGAGAACTTACTGAAGTGGCACGTCAAGTTTAGCTGGTGATGAACTGCTGTTCTCTTGATTAGATTCTTGACCATTGCTGAGGTTTGTGTTTTGGAATAAATTACTTAACCCGGCTACCTTTCCTTTCTGAATGGCTCGCAGAGATTGACGATGATATTCAGCCCTTGCCCTGCGAGCTTTGTGTTTGCGATCTTCATCTGCTGCCTTTGACTTGCGCACTGAAACAAAATTAAATGAACAAGGTAGACTAGCTAACTAAAAGCATTCAGGCTATTGGGGGCTCATTTTGTTCTTTGGTCTGAGAAGCCCCATCTATTCTATGTACTCCACTCCATACTTTTCATAATTAGTTAGAAGTAGACCAACACTAGTGATGGTGTAATTGTTCTGCAAGGCTTGACAATGTAAAATAGTTTTCCAATGTAGAATTGGGTGTAGAACACCCAATATTACCCTAGTGAATGATAATCTGCCAGCAGAGGTGTCTGGAAGCAGATTACTGCATGTGTACTGTGTGGAAAAGAGAGATAACTATCAGCTAAATATGTATTTAGTCAACAATGTTCTTGGGTGTTTGGTCACCTTAAAGCTGGGTTCACACATAGCGACAGCGACAATGACATCGCTGTTACGTCACTATTTTCTGTGACGTAACAGCGACCTTGTAAGTCGCTGTTATGATCGCTGCTTAGCTGTCAAACACAGCGACGCAGCAGCGATCATAACATTGCTACATGTGCAGAGAGCAGGGAGCCGCGCACACTGCTTAGCGCTGGCTCCTTGCTCTCCTAGCTACAGTACACATCGGGTTAATTAACCCGATGTGTACTGCAGCTACATGTCACAGTGCAGAGAGCAGGGAGCCACGCACACTGCTTAGCGCTGGCTTCTTGCTCTCCTAGCTACAGTACACATAGGGTTAATTACCCGATGCGTACTGCAGCTACATGTGCACAGAGCAGGAGCCGGCACTAACAGCAAGAGCGGCGGAGGCTGGTAACGAAGGTAAATATTGGGTAACCAGGGAAAGGTCTTCCCTTGGTTACCCGATGTTTACAGTGGTTACAGCTTTCCGCAGCTGCCAGACGCCGGCTCCTGCTCCCTGCTCACTTCATTTTGTCACTCTCTCGCTGTCACGCACAGCGATGTGTGCTTTACAGCGGGAGAGCGACGACGAAAAAATGAAACAGAGCATTCAGCAACGAGCAACGACCTCACAGCAGGGGCCAGCTCGTTGCTGGATGTCACACACAGCGACAGCGACGGGACGTCTCTGCAACGTCACAGAAAATGGTGACGTAGCAGCGACGTCGTTGTCATCATCGCTGTGTGTGACACCACCTTAACACTAGGCCAAGAAGGTTTTGGCATTTCATGACCTAGCTAGATGGTAGACCACCATCATTGTTTACAACAGTTGTACCTTGCTATCATCATATCTTAATTAAAGCCATACACATTAGACTAAAGTGAGCCAAACCACCAGTATTGGTGTGATTAGCCAACAGTCTAATGTGTGTGGTAGCCACAGGCAGACTATAAAGAGGGCAACTTGAGCTACCGCCTTGGACCAAAGGCAATATTTCTCTCATAATATTTTTTGTCCCACCAACTGGATTCAAATACATTGAACAATATCCATCCTCCAGACCTCACAGGTGTGGCGTATCTATAAGCTGATTAAACAGCATGATTATTGCACAGATGTGCCTTAGGCTGGCCACAAAAAATGGCCACTCTAAAATGTGCAGTTTTATCACACAGCATAATGCCACAGATGTTGCAAGTTTTGAGGGAGCATGCAATTGGCATGCTGACTGCAGGAGTGTCCGCCAAAGCTCTTGCCAATGAATTGACTGTACATTTCTCTACCATACACCATCTCCAAAGGCGTCTCAAAAAAATTGGCAGAACATCCAACTGGCGTCACAACTACAGACCGTGTCTAACCACACCAGCCCAGGACTTCAACATCTAGCATCTTAACCTCCAAGATCCTCTGAGACCAGCCACCTGGACAGCTGCTGCAACAGTCAGTTGCATAACCAAACAATTTCTGCACAGACTGTTAGAAACCATCTCAGGGAAGCTCATCTGCTGCTCATCATCCTCACTGAGGTCCCCACCTGACTGCAGTTCATCAACATACCCGACTTGAGGGACTTGAGCGGCGAGAAACTCACATTCTATAGCATATGGCACATTGTAAAAGTGTTCTCCATTACTGGACCACCCTAATACTGTAAAATTGAACATTTTAGAGTGGCCTTTTTGTGGCCAGTGTAAGGCACATCTGTGTAGAAATCATGCAATATAATCAGCATCTTAATATGTCCCACCTGTGAGGTGGGTGGATTTTCTTAGCAAAGTCGAGGTGGTCAAAAACACAGATTAAGACCGTCAGTGATTCTGGTACGTATGTGCTAGTTTTTATACGTACCAGAATCACTGACGTACGCAGACCCTCAGTGGGTCTACTCACACATCAGTGATTTTTCACTGACCATGTCTCTGTGCGGCGAACAAGTGTATCCATGATTGCCGCACGGAGATATATCTGTTTTTTTTCTGGCATCACTGATGTCCCACGGACCACACTGTGGTGTGATGTGTGAAACACGTACCAGAAAAAAACTTGCATTGAAAATAAAAAGCATTTTCAACTCACCTTCTCCAGCGACGCTCTGTTCAATTTCTGCTATCTGCTTCTTCCTGGCCGGCTCATTATGACATGCATATTCATGTATGCAGCTACAGCCAAAAAGGAAGTAGCTGCAGAGGTGAGAGACACAGCAGCCGGATACTGCAGAGCTAGAGACTTCAGCACCACGGACAGCAGAAACGGGACAGGTGAGTATACATCCATGTGCAATCACGAGAAAAAGGAGAACCAGAGCAAAAAGCTGAATCAAATATCACAAAAGTTGTTTTTGTTTTTTTTTATTTTTGTATTCAAAGTGCACAGTGCAGTACATAAGACATTAATGTAGATAAAAAAGAGAGGGGGTGGGGAACAGGGGTACAAAAAAGATCAACATTAGCCGGGTATGAACTAACAGGCAGAGATGTTCAATGTTGGTAAACCCCTAATCACCTGGGATAAATGGGAGGAGTCTGTATGCTGAGTAGGGTCAAATAAAACTGGGTAACCCCGAGGGGTTAAAACACAGAGGACAAGTCCTTATGGTGGGTCAGGATCATTGGCGAGAAGTGTGATTAGCAGTCAGGAAGCATCCAAAGGTGCAGAGTAAATACAGTAAAATTTGATCACGTGAGACTAGTAAAAAATCCCACAAGAACAAGAATGCTCTGGCTGAGTATTCAAAGGACTGGGTCAAAAAATACCACTTAAATTAGGTGGTATGTGTGGTATATAGAGTATCAGTATAGCAGACCCCCAGGGTAGATTAAGATATTAACCCAAGTCACGAAAAGTATTTCAGTAATTACTGATGTGTGTTGGAATTATCATGTAAGTAGGTAATTATTATGGCGAGACTCAACATGGCAGGACGGAGTCGTGGTGAGAATAAGATGGAGCAATGTTGTTGCTACAAAAATACTGTTATATAAGCCACAATAAAAAAATATAGGGATTGTCCAAAAGATAGAGTGTGGTAAAAAAGGGTGCATCCCGTGAGCAATGTATAATAGTAAATGGAAAATCCGTTTAACAAGACACAGAAGAGATTAGAATGAAGGGTAATGCAGATACAGGACAAATTATCCCGAAGGCAATCAGGTAGGGGTAAGGCAAAGTGCCCGTTTAAAAGAACATGTTACCTGAGTCCAATGGCAGGGGGCCCGACGCACGTTTCGTGGCTATTAGCGCATCGCTTGCCGCTTCATCATGGGGGAAGGTGAGAAGTGGACTCCTCACCTTCCCCCATGATGAAGCGGCAAGCGATGCGCTAATAGTCAGTTGTATGATTACAAGGGTCAAAAGAGATGATTTTTCTATTTGGCTATTCATTGGTCTCAGGCTGGAAAGACTTAGTACCCTCAGTTGTTCTGTGTAACGGTCCCTAATGACCACCGATCAATTGGTAAACGTTTCCCTTTTGGTGGTCATTTAATGGCCTGTTTATACAAACAGACCAAAGTAAAGGATGCTTACTGCAAGATCTGTAATAGATCAGTGGACTTAAGCGGGCTTTACATGCTACGATTTCGCTACAGCGATCTCGTTGGGGTCACAGATTTTGTGACGCACATCCGGTCGCTGTAGCGATGTCGTAGCGTGTGACTCCTAGGAGCGATTTTGGATTGTTGCAAAAACATCCAAAATCGCTCCTCGTTGACATGGGGGTCCGCTGCCAGTTACCGCTGCTGTCGAAGGGGCGAAGTTGTTCCTCGTTCCTGCGGCAGTGCACATCGCTACATGTGATGCCGCAGGAACAAGAAACATCTCCTACCTGCCTCCGGCCACAATGCGGAACGAAGGAGGTGGGCGGGATGTTACGTCCCGCTCATCTCCGCCCCTCCGCTTTCATTGGGTGGCCGCTTAGTGACGTCGCTGTGACACCGAACGGACCGCCCCCTTAGAAAGGTGGCGGTACGCCGGTCACAGCGACGTCACTATGCAGGTAAGGTATGTGTGACGGGGGTGCCAAATTTTGTGCGCGACGGGCAGCAATATGCCCGTTTCGCACAAACGATGGGGCTGGGTCGCATGCTAGCGATATCGGGCCGGATATCGCAGCACGTAAAGCCACCATACACTGGACAATATCTAATGTAATAACCACGATGCCATGTTGATTTCAATATACTGTATTAAGTTAAGAATAAGATATCATTGATATAGAAAAGGAAAAATATATTAAAATAAAAAAAAAAAAAAAATTTTGCTTCTACTTACATTGTTCTTGCCACTCTTGCTCGTCATTTTCATTACGTTGACTTTGCAGTTGTGCCCTCTTTAGGCTCAGGTAGAGCTCTTTTGCACGTAGCTCTTCTCTCTGGCGAATTTGTTCTTCACCCCTTTTCCTTTCCTCACCTTCCCGTTTCTAATCAATAATAAAAATACACTTCAGTTCTGTATACTTGCATTTATTGAATATCACTTATGTAACTGTGATACTTTTAACCACAATTTGCTTATAGTTTCATACATCAAATTATATCAATTATTTAAAAACTTACCATAGCTTTTTAAAGCGATGCACTACCCTATAACTACATTCATAACATAATGGGGAACAATATTTATAGTATTATTCTATTTTAGAGTTTGTATGTTATCATAATCAGAATTGCTTCCTGAGAAATTCAGAATTGATTGTAGTGCCAGCCTCCCTACAGGGATGCTGACTTACCGCGTAGCTGGCTTGCATCTTTCCCCACTGCCTAGTGGTCTGCCATGTGCTCCTCTGCCTTGCTTCTCCTTCTTGGGCCTGTTAATACTGCGCAGGATCCCCAAGAATGCGCTTAGGGCACTAGCACAACATCCCTCCTCTTAATGGACCAGCGTGCCATTTCCAGGAAATGCTTCACAGACTATGGCTGAGAAGCACTAGGTACTTAATGCATCCTCCCACTAAGGGAGGTGGATGCGTAATGCCTTTAGTTATTTATTCTACTGTCTGCTAACTAGTTGTCAGGTCTCATAATCTTGTCCCAATACCTATTCCTGAGTCCTCTTTCCCATACCTGTCTGTCTCTGCTGTGCCCACCATATTTGTCTGTACCTACCTTCCTGTCTGCCTCAGCCATCCCATCTGTACCTGTCTGCACCTGAGTCCATCCCTTTTCCTGGGAGTCAGCTGCCATAGTCTCGGTCACTGTACTGAGAGTGTTACCTGGTGTCTGCTTCGTCGCAGATGTTTGTCAAGCCCCCTCCGTTAAAGGGTTAGCCTGGCTCCCCCTGTGGTCCAGTGGGTCCACTTTTGCTCTACAGCTCAACAACACCGGTGGTGAGTGTTACACATAATCTAACAAGAGGTGATGGACTATTTTATACTAAGGGGGCCCGAATGTTCTTTCAATCCATGTCAGTAGACCAGTACTGTTGAAGCGTAGTAGTTGGATGGCCCTGTTAAAAATTTTCTTTGGGTACTTAAGAGCTTTAATTTATTTGTCTGCTTACAAAGTAAGTGCAGAATATTATTATCTTACTCACCTGAATATACTCATAACAATTTTTAATGGCATTTTAAAATATTCATGGTTAATTTGCTTGAAAAAAATCTGTTTGTCAGCCAATCATCATAAGTGAATAGTAGAAGTGAATATGTATCCCCGAATAGTATCCAGTGATTCAGGATACTCAACACTGGGCAGACAGTGGAGATGAGTCTGAAGAAAAGTCTCAGCACTCTCAGAAAGCTAATGTGGCACCCTAAAAAGTCAGGCGTCACATACCTGTGAACGCTGATGATGTGAGTAGCCAGATCTTGTCATTTTTACACACACACATGCACACACACACACACACACACACACACACACACAGATGTAATTAGTGTAAGGGTTTCCGTGAAGTCTGATGGGAAGCAGCCCCTATGAAAGAATTACTGAGTTCAGGAGAAGCAAATCTGCTCTCCTGGGAGTGAGTGTTACTGAAGATCAACGAGGATAGCCACTACCTTCTCTGTGCTCATAGTCAAGATCCCAGCGAAATTTGTGCAAAAAGGGCCCAAGTGCCAAACAATACCAGCTAAGGATCATTGAAGAAATACCTTGATATGATCCCAAGTTGTCGTTGGTAGAAAGAGAGCTAAGATTGTTTTCCTGCAAACCTGAATTGCCATGGATGCAAAGGTTCAGACTGAGCAGAGAATGTTTTTGTGCACATATAGTGCTAGAACCAGCGGGAGTGAGGAGAGCTGGTACACATTGCCAGCAAAGAGCTGAGTTCATCACACCATGAGGAGCTGTCGACTCTGTGTACTGAATAACTGTGGTGAGCTGTCATCATCATCATCATCATCATTATCATGAATTGCTCCTGTAAAAGTGATTTTTTTTTTATTGCACCAGAGCTCTGAACATTGCTTATTGAGATGTGCTGATCCTATACTCCATCCATTACTAAGGCCTTTTCTTTTTTATTCTGGTGAGGATGGCCTGCCAGCCGGCGAGATCACCATGATCATTGGCCTTCATTATGCCCTGGCTCAGTGGAGGCCGACTCAGACTCTAAGCCTCAGGATACATGGACACAGGTTTAAATTAAGGTCTTCCACATTCAGGATCTGGAGTTCTGGAACAAAATACATATTCTAGGTGGAATATACAGCTACCATCCAGAACTCAGGGTGCAGATGTGCAGGCAAGATCAGAGTTCAGGCAAAGACTGGCTGGGGCAGAACAGCAATAAATAATAACACACAATTAAATATTAATCATTTTCCAAAATACCTTTATTTTGCAGTATGCTTTATATTATGCATACTGTCAGGATTTTTAAGAGGGTGACTGCCATAAATCAGTGTGCACCAGTTCTAATTTTCCGAGGACATGCAGTAGTACAGGCTGCGTAACGAACATTTACACAAGACATATATCGAGTCAGAGCAGCATCCTGTAAGGCATTGTGAACATTCCTCTGTTAATCTGACACTGAGAGGATTGGAGTAAAGGAGAAAATAAACACCTTTCCTTAGCTGACCGAGAATAAACAATAATCTCAGTCAGCCTGACAGTGTTAGTGCAGCGCAGGGAGTATGTCTGTCTTGCTCCTCACAAATCCTGTCCTAGGGAGGGTGCGCACTAATAGATGGAAGCTGCTCTCTTTAAAATCCTGACAGCCTGCACTTGATAAAGCATACCTTTTTGTTGAACAAAGTTATTTATAAAAATATTTAATATGTAAAATTATTTTATTTGTTTTATCATATTTTTTGGAAAACCCTTATTATGACTGGACCTGAGTTAAGCATATATACGATCTAAAAACCTTATCCACCAAGAGTAAACTCACCTTCTTGTATAATTTATTTACTTTACAGATTTATGTGAGTGAATTCCATATATTCACACACATAAGTCTGTAAAATTTAACACATAAGATATATTGGTGCCATCATATTCCACAGTGCTTTTTAGACATCATCACTGGCCCCATAGGAGCTCACAATCTAATTTCTCTATCAGCATGTCTTCAGAGACTGAGAGGAAATCCATGCAAGGATAAGAAGAGCAAACTCCTTGAGGATGATGTCTTTGATGGGATTTGAACCCAGGACCCAGTGCTGCAAAGCTACTGAGCCACAATGCTAAATTGTAGATAAAATTCATTTTTATTAAGTTTAATTAAAAATGTCTTAAGCTTCAGACACTGTGTATCCTAGATAAAATTAGATAAATCATATTTAATAATTAATTCTATATAAAAATGAATTTCATCTACAATTTACATCCACATATAACAAGCAAAATGTGTATTTTTTTATATATAATAATTTTAATGAAAAAAACCCCCAACAATTGATAATGAAATCCTAGAGTAAACCTTCAGTAAGCAACAGCTACATCCTTATGGATAGCTGTCACCTGCCTGTTTGGTTGAATAATATCCCAAGAGGCTCATTGATATGAATAAGGAGAAATTGTACTAAAATAGTAGACTTTGAGGGAGAAGCTAATTATTTGGTGAAGAAATTCATCCAAAAGGGATATGACAAAAACATTTAGAAGTAATGAAAGGGGAGGTAGAGAATATTTAAAGGGAATTAATATTGGTGGATTGGGAGCACAATCGTTACGCCGCTGAAGTAAGTATTCACTCATTAGTCAATAATCATAAAGTATCCTTATATTGCGTATAATAGTGATGAGTTCATCTATTCTTTGCGGAAGTCATATAACAAAAGAAACTCAGACCTCAATTTAAAACTGAGTCATCTGCTATACAGGGAAAAATGTTATTAACATCTCCCGTCTCATCTGTTTCCTTCTTACAGTATATTAACAGGTTTTTATTTGCATCTGTTCATTCTATCCTCCTACTGTCTGCAGATTTAACAAATCCCAGAATCTAGAAAATGAAGCGAGGAGTTAGAGCGCTCCTGTTTTTTATGGCAACGGTTTAAAATAATGGAAAGCACATTAATGAATAGGTAAATTATAACGGGGTTCTGGGGAAAGTGCTACTTTAGCAGCACATTAGTTCAACATGATTAACATAGTTATAATGAACACTAAATGAGATTCTAATGATGTGAAGGAGTAAGGAGTCACTGGGAAAGAAAAGGAGAGGGCGGCTTGGCAGTTTTATGAGAATAGTTCATATGGGCAGAAGAACGTAGACTGCATTGTCGAAGTAATAAAAAGACGGAGATAACGTGACCTGTAATATTGCGCGAGCAGGTGCTTAAACCCTGGAATTACATAAAGGTCCCTGTGAGTGCACAGCATTTCATTTACAGGTTTAACTCCTAAGCTGCTTAATATAAACAGTTTGCATCACTTCTAGCCACATAAGACCCTTGAAACAGCCGTTTTTATAAGAGTTTTGACCCTGTTCTGACCAGGCTAAATGTTATGTTTCAGAAAATGTAAAAATACAATTACTGCACAGAGCAAGGGGACAAAATGGTAAGACATAGCTCAATATAATGATTTTGGAGTCATAAGATATACTTGGGTGTTTGTTACGTTAGCTGTGGAAGACAAAATAGGATCAAATTAAGTCAGAGACCTTAACACAGAAGTGGAGTGCAAGCAGGGCTTCTCCTGTCCTTTGAAATCAATGAAAAGCCTTTACATCCAGGTAAAAATCCAATTAACTCTTGCTTGTCTCCGCATTAACTAGACATCAGTCTCCCTGACTATACAAGGGAACTACTACTAACCACCTTAAAAAAAGAAACACAGGACTGAACACCTTTCTAAACCCATCAATAAATCAGTTCACATTTAAAGTGATTAAAAGCTGATGGAAGGTAATGATAGGCCCACAACCCAAACCAAGCTGTAGGGATGGGCACTTGGAGCCATCAAGCATAGTGTTCTTCACATAGAATCTGATGGTCCTTCTTTGGTCTGACTCATCCAAGTCAGATGGACGTGATCTGTAACCCACCTGAAGTGTCAGCAGGACAAGTACAAACTCGTTGTTTCAAGGGCCCATTTATTTTAAAAACAGGTTCATTTTTATTAACGAACATAGTTACATAACACAAATAATAAAGTCTTTGTCCTTGTAAAAGCAATACCGAGGAAAAGGAATGAAATCAATCAGTCACAAAAACAGCACCTAAGTGATACAGTAAACAGTGCACCTGCAGTCCATACATAACCGCAATGTAGGTATCAAATTAAATATACCATTTCAATTTGCTATCCATGACATAAAATATCCCACATCGTTTTCAGTAACCATATACATTCCAGATATGCAATTCCACCCCGTTATGGCAAACCAATAACCGGTTATAAGAAGAAGGACCTGGTCTACCATACTGTCTTTTAGCATCAAGGGCCCATTTAATTACAAAACATTTATGTTGAACAATACTGTAGTTTTTTAGGAATATGAGTCTCCTGCTCAGAAATGTGGTCATCTTCCCCAACCTCCTCCAATGCTACATCAGAGACATCAATGTAGACTATGCATGACTTTCTTAAATCAGCTATAATCAAGGTAGATTTTGTACAGAGGAGAGACAAACAATCTTGGAATGCATTCTCTACCTTAGGGTTCCACTTGATCATGACTGTTTTATTTCCCCTGAAAAATCAAAGCGAATTTGATATGAGTTTGTGATAGCAACTCGCAATATCTATCAAAAGCTAGCCTCCACTTTATATTCTGAATGCCTGGAGAAATCCTCTTTAATAAGTATCTTCTAATCATGTCCAGGGCATGGGGGAAATGGGAGGGTGTGCACATACAACAAAAACAAATGCTGCTGTCAGAAATTGATAGCTACATCTAGATGTTTACATATCAGTGAGCCTATATTGGGAATGGGGAGAAAGAGAACCAATCACCAGGATTTTCGTATATAAGCTAAAGCCAGTGCTATACTATACATCAGGCTGATTCTCTACATACCTTTACTGGTCAGTTCAGATGTTTAGGTTTTGAAATCCAAAAAAGTAAAGTGTGAGGTCATACCCATGTGATCAGAAGGGCGGGGCCTCAGCCAACAAAGCTGGATACCAGGTCAGATGGGTATGACCTCACACAGGTCCTCTGAGAGACAAAGTGAATCGTTTGTATAATATTTATGCTAATTCTAACAGAGGGAAGAGATAACTATGAATATATTATCTGATCCTCAGCTGCTGTCACTCAACAAGCAGCTAACTTTATAAACTTTACTTTTTTGGATTTCAAACCCTAAACATCTGAGCTGACCACTACAGGTATGTAGACCTGGTCTCTGTGAGTGACTGGGCTGTGGGTGGAGTTGTCAAGCACATCACAGCCCAGCATCGCTCCTGCTTGCGGTGCTCTGCAGTGAAGGAGATGCTGGGCTATGATGAGTGGTGAAACGCTGCCCACAGCCCAGTCACTCAGGGAGACTGGCTGGGCTTGGTGATGTTGGGTCAACTGGAAGTTGATGGGACATCACCGGATCTCAGAGGTCAAGGAGCCCGGGGGTCACCTAATGGGGATGAGCGGACCGCTATATCGCCACTCAGAGGCAGAATTGGCTGAACAAGGTATTTGACAAAAGCCTTCCCTTTCAGTTTTACAGGGATGTGGTCACTATTGCAGAGTAGTGAACCACACTTTTAATAATTAGACTTATAAAAGTAAATGTTTTGAAAAATAGCAAACTTTCAAATAAAAGGGTAATCTAGCAACTTTTTCAAATACACTGTTTATGTACGTGAGGAATAAAGCTCTATCTAGTCATTATATGACTTGTAGTCTACATTTCCTCACGTTTTCCCTCTGCAGCCTCTTTATTTTAGTTTGCAATCTACTCTACTAGGAGGAGAATAAGTGCTATGATCTTTCCCATTCACAGCACAGTACACAGAATTACTGAATTACTGCATTTCATTCCTGTTTTAGCACAAAAAGGCACATAGCAGCATGGAGGACATTTCTCAACAGCAGTGATAAATGTAGACATGAATCCAGGACTGGGGTGAAGTAAAAGACTTAGTAGAAAGCTCAGCACCATTTTTCTCTATCTCCCTCTGCTTGTTTCCTCACTTGTTTCCTTCTCCCTCCCTTCCCCTATGCAGAGTATAATGGGTTTTATCATGACACAACAGTGGGCTGGCAGTCTAACTTGTCTGATACATTGATAGACGGGAATGGATTGATGCTGTTTTTTCAGAGTCGATGATGCATTGAGGAGGCAGGGGGAGGGGAAATGTATTTGTTAAGTTGGGATTTCTCTGATAAGATATATTTCAATTTTCTTATATTTGCCTGTACTATTGACTTATGCTAAATGTTTTGAAAGTATATTTCCCAGTTAGCATTGAGTTTTTCTTTTTAAACACAAAACATCATTTTTAAAACATACAAATTTTAAATAGAAATTGTTCATATTGCAATATTGGAGTTATACATACAGTGGGGAAAATTAGTATTTGATACACTGTCGATTTTGCAAGTTTTCCCACCTACAAAGAATGGAGAGGTCTGTAATTTTTATCATAGAGACACTTTAACTGTAACAGACAGAATAAAACAAAATCCAGAAAATCACATTGTATGGGATTTTTAAATAATTAATTTGCATTTTATTACATGAAATAACTATTTGATAAAATAGAAAAACATAACTCAATATTTGGTACAGAAACCGTTGTTTCCAATTACAGAGGTTAGATGTTTCCTGTAGTTCAAGTTTGTACACAATCCAGCAAATATTTTGGACCACTCCTTTATGCAGACCTTCTCTAAATCTTTCATGCTTCAGGGCTGTCACTGGGCAATATTGAATTTTAGCTGCTGGGTTCAGGTCTGGAGACTGGCTAGGCCATTCTAGGACCTTGAATTGCTTTTAGCAAGCCACTTCTTAGTTGCCCTGGCTGTATATTTTGTGTCAGAAGAGAAAGCCACGATCCATCTTCAATTTTTTTACTGAGGATAGGAGGTTGTTGGCCAAAATATTGTAATACATGACACCATTCATTCTACCCTCAATACGGTGCGGTCATCCTTTCCCCTTTGCAGAAAAGCACCTGCAAAGTATGATGTTTCCAACTACTTTCTTAACGGTTAGAATGGTGTTATTGGGGTTGTATTCATCCTTTTTCCTCCAAGCATAGTGGAATTGATATCAAAAAGTTCTGTTTTGGCCTCATCTGACTACATGACCTTCTATCATGTTTCCTCTAGATCATTCAGATAGACCTTGGCGAATTTCAAACGGGCCTGGACATGTGCTGGCATGAGCAGGGGGATCTTCTGTCCCCTGCAGGAAATGAATCCATGATGGCATAGTGTGTTATTATTATATCTTCTGACCACAACACCATAGACCGCTGTGTTCTTTGGCAAACTCAAGTTGGACCTTTCGTTTCTTTGCAGAGATGAAAGGCTTCTTGACTGTAACTCGTGCATTCAAACCTACTGCTCTTAGCTGTCGTACCACAGTTTGTCGACTCACTTTGACCCCATATTCTTTGTTCATTTTGTCCAAAATCTGTAAAGCACTCTTATAGACTTAAGATATAGATATTTTCTTAATAAGGTGATCAACTTTGGGGGAAGTTTTCCGTGGTCGTCCACTTCTAGCTTTGTCAGCTGTTCCATAGCCTTTTATGTTATTCCTTATTTCTTTCTTAAACATGACACTTGACTCTGAAAACAGTTAAATTCCATAGCTGATTTCACTCTCAGAATAATAAGCTTCCTGACATCTGGTGAGAAATTTGGCTTTGTCTTTGCCATGTTTTATCCCAAAAAAACACACTCAAAAAATATAGGCAAAATTAGCCTACTCATTTGGCTCAGGAAATATGGAAAACTTACACATAAAGGGATAAAAAAAAGACATCCTCAGAGTTAACAACCATTTGCTTCATGTTTACTAAAATCACCAGGAAAATGGCCTCACAATAAGACAGAAGTTATCACACTTTTAAGAAAAATCCTAAACTTTTGGCCACTACTGTTTATTCTTTGTACTATGTCTCTCTTACTGAGTTCTGAGGTCCCCTCTCTTATTCTTGCTTTGGCTTTTATAGTAGCTTATAGGGACTCTTGCAGTATCCTCAGTGACCTCATGATTGACTATGCTATATGGTGGGATTCCTGCAATGCACCATGTGTCAGGCCACTGTGACTTGCTCGAGGACAAGTGATATCATTTTCTGTCTTCAGCTATCTAGCACCAGCCATTGTATTTGATTTATCCAAGATAAATACCAACTTTTCAGATCCTCTAAAGTTGACACACTCCAATAAAATTGGGCTTCAATCAATTCATATCAATCCCAGATATAAACAATGAAATCCTGTCCTAAATACAGTATAGATCTTGTTACTCCATTGATATAGTTACTAAGTGACTCTAATGGGTCATTATTGTTACTTAATTATAAAAAATATATAAGTATGTCTTTGGAGTGTGAAGGAAAATGGATTACCCAGAGAAAACTCACGCAATCATTGGGAGAACATACAAAACTTCTTGCAGATGTCCTTAGGGAGACTTGAACCCCGGAGAACAGTGCTAACCATTGAGCCATCATGCAGCCATAAAAGGAGGGGAGGAAAAAAATGCTGTGATGGTAAAGAGTTAGGTAGAAAAGTAGCACTACATTATTGGGTGAATGAAGTAAACATTATATATGTAATTATGTACACTGAGCACAGATATACATTCATTACAAAATATAGAGACAGACTGTTGTTACAGTGTACCTATAGCTGTCAGGCTAAAAACATGGGAACTCCCAGTGAGGATCACAACTCATTGGGAACACCAGACTGCCGGCAAACAACACAATAAAAAGGGTACACCAGGGAACAGTAAGCCTTGGTGCTAGGGAGAGGGAAGCAGTTCACCACTTAACATTCACCTATGTCTCCTCCCTGTACTCTCTAACATTCCCAGATGGGTCTCCATCACGTGCCTAGGCCCTAACTGGCACTGAACTCACCCTGACTAGTGAAGGTCATAATATAATTAGCATTTTGCATTTAGAAAAAAAAATATAATTTCTAATAAAGAATAAACAGATTTTCTATCTTCAGAAAATGTTTATTTCGTTACGCATACTACAACATTCGACGTTCGTACGTACGCAGGATGTTCATAATTCAGGGACTGCCTTAATATGGAGATCATTGCAGTGACAGAGACAACAATAAAGCCATTAGAGATGAGCCACCCCCCTAGTGTTCGATTTTGGTTCGGTTTGTCGAACGGCGGGTGTGTTCGTCGAACATTCGGCAAACACCTTCAAACACCTACGAACATCTTCGAACCCCATTGAACACAATGGCAGGCAAGCACAAACACATACAAACACACAGAAAACATCTTTTAAGGTGTCCAAAATGTGACAAACAACTAAGAGGACACCACAAACACATGGAAAAGTGACAAGTACATATACTCATGCTGAAACAAAAGAGCTAGACGAGTAAAAAGGAGGCGAAGACACAGATATAGGCATGTCATGCCCTTCGAAAATCATGTAAAACACAGAAAAGGGACTCCAACCAGAGTCTCCATTTTTTCCAAAAATTGAGCCACAGACACCACTTAAGTGGCATCCATTGTCCCACAGTTGCAAACTTAACATGTTGATTTGCATGATGCACAATCAAAAATCCACAAGCCTTTACTCTCCCCAGGATGACACAGGGGTAGAAAAGTTCTTGCGGATCCATGACTTGTTCATCATGATGAACATTAGTCTGTCCAAATTGTCACTGGACAAGGGCGTGCGCTTATCTGTCAGCACACACCCAGCAGCACTGAAGACACATTCCGTGAGAACGCTGGCTGCGGGACACGACAAGATCTTCAAGGCGTAAGTGGCGAGCTCAGGCCATTTTTCCAGATTGGAAGCCCAAAATGAGCAAGGCTCCAGTAGCAGAATCATGGCATCGATATTCACTTGGAGATACTAATGTATTATCCTCTCCAGGCGTTGACTATGTGTCAGACTTCTTGTGTCTTATGGCCTTGCAAAGGATGGTCTAAAAAATTCATGAAACAATTCCATAAAATTGCTGTTACCACCAGATATGGTGTTGCTTGTACAGTTTGAGTGATGATGACTCGACAGTCCCATGGTTGTCAAGTTAGAACTGTGAGATTCACTTTGTGCACCACTAGTGTTTAGTGGAAAAGCCGAGCTAAGATTGCGTAACAGCTTCAGCTGATACTCCTGCATACGTGTGTCCCTTTCTATGGCAGGAATTATTTTGCCAAATTTTGACTTGTACCAGGGATCTAAGAATGTGGCAACCCAGTAGTCTGCATTACTTCTAATTCTGAAAATCCGAGGGTCATGTTGTAGGGTACTGCAGCAAGAAGGTGCTCATGTGTCTTGCGCATCCAGGAGGACCAAGTCCTTGCTGTGTTGGTGGTGGCGAGGTGAGAATCATGCTTCCTTCCTCTGCCCTCTCCCCCCAACCTCGGACAACAGAAATGTGATCAAGGTCTCCCTCATCTGCTGAGTCTTCCATGCCCATTGCCAGTTTGTCCTCCATTTTTTCCTGGGCTCTTGCACCTTCCTCAACAGTTTGGCTGCTACCATGCGCCCTTGTTAATCCCTCTCCGATGCCTGCCGCCTTGGTGCTGCTGATCGTCTGGACCTTGTAGATCTTGGTATCCCTTCTGCATATGAATCCTCCTGTACTTCCTCCCCTTCCTCTTGTCCCACAATCTGACTCCGAATACTGTTTAGCGTGTGCTCCAGCATTTAAATGACTGGAATTGTTATGCTGATAATGGCATTGTCAGCGCTAAACATCTTCGTCGCCATGTCGAAACTGTGCAGAAGGGTGCATAGGTCCTTGATCTGAGACTACTCCAGCAGCGTGATCTGCCCCATCTCTGGATCTGGTTGACCCAGGCTATACGTCATAACGTATTGCACCAGGGCTCGGCAGTGCTGCCACAGTCTCTGCAACATGTGGAGAGTCGAATTCCAGCGTGTCGACACATCACATTTCAGGCGGTGAACCGGCAGGGCAAAAGACTTCTGGAGTGATGCAAGTCATTCAGCTGCGGCAAATGAACGGCGGAAGTGAGCACATAGTGACCGTGCCCTGTGCAGAAGCCCATGTAGGCTGGGATAGTGGGTTAAAAATTGCTGGACAACAAGGTTCAACACGTGAGCCATACAAGGCACATGTGTCACATTGCCCAGGCATAGGGCCGAACCCAGGTTTGCAGCCTTGTTGCACACGGCCTTCCCTGGCTGCAGATTGAGTGGAGACAACCATTGACGAAACTCAGTCTCCAAAAGCATGTGTGACTGCTGTCCCCACTGTCACAGAGGATGAAGACCACACAAATGCACTTGAAGGGGCAGACAGCAGTTCGCCCGCTCCGCTAGGCCGCATTGTAGCACAGTGAGCTTCCCACTGCGACTTATGCTTCATATCCATGTGATGGTTCATGGACGAAGTACTCAAATTACTGAGTTTTTGGCCTTTACTCGACATTGGTGACAAATCATACAGATGACATGAGTTGGGTGATCCTTTGCAATGTCAAAAAGGACCAGGCTAGGCAAGGCTTAGAGCCCATGCGACCTGCAGAGCCACCACGGCTTGTGCTCAGAGAGAGAGTTGTGGCTGAGGATGCAGTTGTTGACGTGCTTCCAGTACTCCGTCTCTGTCCTGGAAGGCACAACCTAACCTCGTCATCAGTATCATCCTCCTCCACCTCCTCTGCTGACTTCATCAACTGCCTGACTGTGGGTTGACAGTAAGTGGGATCTACAACCTCATCATCACCCTGTGTGTTTGCACTCCCTTCATCCTCAGAGCCAACCGCTTCCTGCCTTGAACGAATACTTAAGTTGTCATTACAATGAGGTATCTGAGTCTCATCATCATCACCATGTTCCTCATTGCCTCCACCAAGAGGAGTTACAGTTTGGGAATGAGGGTCTACATTATGGTCAGAACCTTCTTTATCTGGGCCTGAATCTTACTCACAAAGCTTCTGGGCATCAGTGCAGATCATTTCCTTGTGTGAAATCACTACAGCTTTGGAGAAGACCTCTGATTCCCAGGCTATAATGTGACTGAACAGCTCTGTAGACTAAACCATCTCTGTTACCCCATACTCTGCAGGGCGGGTGGAGACTTGAGAGCTGGTAGAAAGCAAGTGCGATTGGGGTGACAACTCAGAAGACTGGAGTCTTTGGGATGTTGAAGTTGAGGTGGAGGAGAGGCCACTTGATGGAGCACTTGAGATCCATTCAAGCATCTCTGGTTTTTGTGCCTCATCTACCTTTGGTAGCAATGCTCGTTTCCTTAACAAAGGGATCATATCAGATTGTCCACAGAAAATAGTAGATAATCTTACTTTGCCTGGAAGATGGTCTTTCTTCAGCAGATGTTACTATAGCTTTACCCCCTACCCCATGGACTCAAACTTTTTTTTCCCTTTCCAACACGCCTGTTCCCCTTTCCACCAGCATCTGGCCTTTTGCCACTCATTTTGTTTGGACACTCTTTGTTGCAGTTAAAAATTGCGTAACAGAAATGTAGAGGTGGTGTAGAATGCAGAGGTGGTGTAGCTTTCTTGTCAGCAGAGGAATGTCACTGACTATCCCAGACAATGATACTATGCCCCAAAGAATTGCCTGCACTTTTTGCAGTTAAAATTGCGTAGCAGAAATGGAGAGGTGGTGTAGAATGCAGAGGTGGTGTAGCTTTCTTGACAGCTGAGGTATGTCACTGACTATCACAGACAATGATACTATGCCCCAAAGAATTGCCTGCACTTTTTGCAGTTACAATTGTGTAGCAGAAATCGAGAGGTGGTGTAGAATGCAGAGGTGGTGTAGCTTTCTTGTCAGCAGAGGAATGTCACTGACTATCCCAGACAATGATACTATGCCCAAAAGAATTGCCTGCACTTTTTGCACTTAAAATTGCGTACCAGAAATGGAGAGGTGGTGTAGAATGCAGAGGTGGTGTAGCTTTCTTGACAGCTGGGGTACGACACTGACTATCACAGACAATGATACTATGCCCCAAAGAATTGCCTGCACTTTTTGCAGTTAAAATTGTGTAGCAGAAATTGAGAGGTGGTGTAGAATGCAGAGGGGTGCAGCTTTCTTGACAGCTGAGGAACGGCACTGACTATCTCAGACAATGATACTATGCCCCAAAGAATTGCCTGCACTTTTTGCAGTTAAAATTGCATAGCAGAAATGGAGAGGTGGTGTAGAATGCAGAGATGGTGTAGCTTTGTTGTCAGCGGAGGAATGTCACTTACTATCACAGACAATGATACTATGCCCCAAAGAATTGCCTGCACTTTTTGCAGTTAAAATTGCGTAGCAGAAATTGAGAGGTGGTGTAGAATGCAGAGGTGGTGTAGCTTTCTTGTCAGCAGAGGAACGTCACTCACTATTTCAGACTCAGACAATGATACTATGCCCCAAAGAATTGCTTGAGCTGCTTTGGACAGAGGCTGTGAAAAACCCTTGCACAGCGCTGGCACAGACCTGCCTAGCAAAAATGGCTATGAATTGCTCTAATCTAGCCCTGAAAATGGCTGAAATTAAAACTAGTCCCTACTCCCTAAACCGATGTCTCCATTGCACTTCATAGCACCCACAGCAGTAGCAGCAGCGGGAGCGGTGACTGTCACACACCCACAGCACTGATATAATGGCGGCGATGGGGAAAATTGCCGGGTCTTATAGGACAAGGACATGTGACATGCACAGCCAATAAAACATGCCCTTGCTTGTCTGGCAAAAATCCACTTTGCTGTGTGAGTGTCTGATTGGCTGACAGCTTGGCCTGCCCCACTGTACGCGTGGTTAAAAAAAAAAAAATGGCGATCGCCATTCTTTCAGCACTCAGCAGCACTGATCTAAACCCCGTCCCCCCCAAAGATAAAAGTCCAAGAGGGTCAGATCGGGGGACCTTGGTGGCCATTCAATTTACCCATGATGACCAATCCACTTTCCAGGACACTGTTCATGTAGGAATGCTTGGACCTGTGAAGGTGAACCATCACATTATGGGTGTCAGGTCCAAGCATTCCTACATGAACAGTGTCCTGGAAAGTGGATTGGTCATTATGGGTCAGTTGAATGGTCACCAAGGTCTTCCAGTCTGACCCCCTTAGACTTTTATCTTTGGGGTCATCTAAAGGCAGTTGTCTATGCTGTGAAGATACAAGATATGCAGCATCTGAAACAACGGATACTGGAAGCCTGTGCTAGCATTTCTTCTGCAGTGTTGCTATCAGTGTGTTAAGAGTGGGAGAAGAGGGTTGCATTGAAAATCCAACAAAATAGGCAGTACTTTGAACACATTTTATAAGTGGTCATAAAATTGTAAATAACTAATGAAAGAAAAAAGTTACATTAAAACCAAGAACACCATTGTTTTTCTTGTGAAATTCTCAATAAGTTGGATGTGCTACATGACCCTGTTCCCATTGGAAAAAATAAAGTTGGATAAAGTTGGATCCAAAAGGGCCGACTTCAAAATGGCGCCATGGTCACCCACCCATCTTGAAAAGTTCCCCCCTCCCATATACTAATGAGCCACAAACAGGAAGTTGATATCCCCAACCATTCCCATTTTATTTAGGTGCATCCTATATAAATGGCACACCCTGTATATATCTATCTTTATATATTAATCTATATATATATATATATATATATATATATATATATATATACATACACACACACATTCGCTCTTTACACTTTACACTGGCGTATAAGGATGGATATTTAGATGCTATTGAATGCCTATGTACACAAATAAGCGGCACTAATATTTGACATAACGTTACAGGCTTTGTATTGTGTAACCAACACACAACATTGTGAGTCTCAATGCATCCTTTTTATTTATTCGTACAAATCAATATCGCAGTCTTGTGTGACCTGGTGATGTTTCAGACTTGTAACTAAAAGCCTTCAGCAAAGATGCCTATTGGTAAATGTACTGACGGAGCTTAGATCAAAATGATCCTGAATGCAATGCCCATAAAACTGGGTTTTGGACTGCATCATAAACAACCCTTTTTATGAGACAATGACATGAGCAAATTTGTTTCTCCAGGCTTCATAAATGTGCAAGTTGGAAAAGTAGTATTGATGTTGGGGTTAATATTGGCATAGAGGAAAATTGACCATGCTTCACTTTGAGAATTGCAAATCTAATTGATCTGCTGCAGCAAGCTTTCAATTCCCGAGCAACTGTACAAGATAAGACGTGCAGAAGTTGCTAAAGCAGGGCTGGGCAGACTGCAGCTTGGCTCACAATGAAACAACTCAGCAAAATGCCTAATTATGAAAACTATAATGTAAGCAATGTAGTTCAAAAGGCATGTGCACCTTTGCCTGGTCAGATCTGAAAGAGTGGGCACGTAACAGTAAGTAAACGTTCCGATGCAACATAAATTATCTTCAGTGTCTCATTTTAATCATGTAATATTATTGCTGACAAGTGCTATGCTTTAGCTTTATGCCTCATTAATCCATTTTTTCCTTTCCAACCGCAGTCTCACATAAAAAGCTTGTACTCTGAGCCATAAACCTATTATCATTCATGAGGGGACACACATGTAGGTAAATGCCGTCACTTATGGAAATCAACCTATTTGTTTATGCTAAATACAAGCCCCTGTTATATGTAGATGTATCCTATGGCATTGGCAGTACAGTGTCAGACATCTACAGGGTACATTCTTAATGCAATTTTAGCAGGCACCAATTTTTGAAAGACAATAGAATAAGTGGCTAAAATTGCTTGTAAGAAGAATAAAAATGAGTTTGCCACTCTAAGGCAGGCTTTGCACGTTGCGACATCGCAAGCCGATGCTGCGATGTCGCACACGATAGTCCCCGCCCCCGTCGCAGCTGCGATATCCTTGTGATAGCAGCTGTAGCGAACATTATCGCTACGGCAGCTTCACATGGATTCACCTGTCCTGGGACGTCGCTCTGGCCGGCGACCCGCCTCCTTATTAAGGGGACGGGTCGTGCGGCGTCACAGCGACATCACACGGCAGGCGGCCAATAGGAGGGATGGAGATGAGCGGGATGTAAACATCCCGCTCACCTCCTTCCTTCCGCATATCCTACGGAATCCGCGGTGACGCCGATAGGAGATGTTCCTCGCTCCTGCGACTTCACACACAGGCATGTGTGCTGCCGCAGTAGCGAGGAACAACATCGGTCCGTCGCGTCAGGGTAATTATGGATTACGCCGACGCTGCACCGATGATACGATTACGACGCTTTGCGCTCGTTAATCGTATCATCGAACCTTTACACACTACGATGTCGCATGGGATGCCGGAAGTACGTGAT